>NC_073313.1:126581185-126881185 GCF_027595985.1 Sorex araneus
ACATCATCACTAAGAAATTCCCAGAGCTGGAGAAGGCAGGCGTCCAGATACAAGAAGTCCGAAGAGTGCCAGCAAAAAGAGACCCAAATAAAAAGACTCCAAGGCATATCATAGTCAGAATGGCGGATGCTGTAGATAGAGACACAATTCTACAAGTAGCAAGGTCAAAGAGGGAAATCACATACAAAGGAGCACCCCTCAGATTTACGGCCGATCTGTCAGAAGAAACCCTCCGAGCCCGAAGACAATGGTGGGACATAGTGAAAAAACTCAACGAAATGAATGCCTCACCAAGAATACTTTATCCAGCTAAACTCTCACTCAAACTCGAAGGAACCATACACTATTTCTCGGATAAACAACAGCTCAGGAACTTCATAGACTCAAAACCAATCTTGAAAGAATGTCTAAAGGGGCTACTGTAAGACAAGGAGGAGCCCCATAAGAACAACAAATCCCACAGAAAGATGACACAAAACCACATCACAATAATCTCTCTCAATGTCAATGGCCTAAATGCACCTATCAAGAGACACAGAGTGGCTAAATGGATCCGGAAATTAAACCCAACATTCTGTTGCCTGCAAGAAACACACCTGAACAAACAGAGTAAACATAGACTCAAAGTCAAAGGATGGAAAACAATCCTCCAAGCAAACAACCCCCTTAAAAAAGCTGGAGTGGCCATCCTGGTATCCGACAACATAGATTTCAGGATGAAAAAGATCAAAAGGGACAGCGAAGGTCATTTTCTGTTTATCAAGGGATATGTACAACAGGAAGAAATCACACTCTTAAACGTATATGCTCCTAACAAATGACCGGCTAAATATTTAAAACGACTCCTAACAGACTTCAAAGAGGACATCACTAACAGCACAATTGTAGTCGGAGACTTCAATATGGCCTTATCACCTCTAGATAGATCCACAAGAACAAAACTCAACAAGGAAACACTGACTCTGAAAGAAGAAATTGAAGAGAGAGGCCTAATAGACCTATACAGGGCCTTACACCCCAAAAAGAAAGAATACACATTCTTTTCCAGTGCACATGGAACATTTTCAAAAATAGACTATGTACTGGGCCCCAGAACATACCTCAATCGAATCGGAAAAATAGAAATTGTATCAACCATCTTTTCAGACCACGATGCGCTGAAGATAGAAGCTAACCACCCACAAATACGGAAAATCAAATCAAACACCTGGAAATTAAACAATTCCATGTTGAACAATGAGTGGGTCAAGAAGGAAATCAAGGAAGAAATCAAAAGATACTTAGAAACAAATGAGAATGAAGACACGAGCTACCAAAACCTATGGGACGCAGCTAAAGCCGTGTTAAGGGGAAAATTTATAGCTCTCCAAGCATTCCTCAGGAAGGAAGAAAGGACCCACATAGATAGCTTGACTTCAGGACTCAAGACCCTAGAAAAGGACCAGAGAAAGGACCCCAAACCAGACCGAAGGAAAGAAATAATAAAAATTAGAGCAGAAATTAATGACATCGAAACCAAAAAAACAATCCGAAAGATCAATGAAACAAAGAGTTGGTTCTTTGAGAAAATAAATAAGATTGATAAACCGCTAGCAAGTCTCACAAAGAAAGAAAGAGAGAAAACTCTAATAAATCGAATCAGAAATGAAAAGGGGGACATCATAACAGAAACCAGTGAGATTCAAAAGATCATTAGAGACTACTTTGAAAGTCTTTACGCCACAAAAAAGGAGAACCTAAAAGAAATGGATGGATTCCTTGATTCCTATAATCTCCCAACACTGAAGAAAGAAGACCTGGAATACCTGAATAGACCCATCAATGTTAAGGAAATTGAAACGGTAATCAAAAACCTCCCCAAAAACAAAAGCCCAGGCCCAGATGGTTTCACTGGCGAATTCTTCCAAACATTTAAAGAAGACCTATTGCCTGTTTTCCTCAAACTTTTCCAGGAAATTGAAAAAACAGGAACTCTCCCAAACAGTTTCTATGAAGCACATATCTCCCTAATACCAAAAGCAAACAAAGACACCACTAAGAAAGAAAATTACAGACCAATTTCCCTGATGAACACCGATGCGAAGATCCTCAACAAAATACTAGCAAATAGGATCCAACAACTCATCAAAAAGATCATACATCACGACCAAGTGGGATTCATCCCAGGGATGCAAGGATGGTTTAACATTCGGAAATCAATCAACATAATCCAGCATATCAACAAAAGGAAAGATAAAAACCATATGATCATATCAATAGATGCAGAGAAAGCATTTGACAAGATCCAACATCCTTTCATGATGAAAACCCTTGCCAAAATGGGGTTTGGAGGAACTTTCCTCAAGATAGTCGAAGCCATCTATCACAAGCCTACGGCAAGCATTATCCTCAACGGGGAAAAACTAAGGGCCTTTCCTCTGAGATCAGGCACAAGACAAGGATGCCCACTCTCACCACTCCTCTTCAATATAGTACTGGAAGTACTTGCGATAGCTATTAGACAAGAAAAAGAGATTAAGGGCATCCAGATAGGAAGGGAAGAAATCAAACTCTCACTATTTGCAGACGACATGATACTATATCTAGAGAAGCCTAAAACCTCTACTAAGAAACTCTTAGAAACAATAGACTTATACAGTAAAGTTGCAGGCTACAAAATCAATACCCAAAAATCCATGGCCTTCATATATGCAAACAATGAAGCAGAGGAAAGGGACATGAAAAAAGCAATCCCATTCACAATCGTGCCCCAGAAAATCAGGTACCTCGGAATCAGCTTAACCAAGGAAGTAAAAGACCTTTACAAAGAAAACTACATAACGCTACTCCATGAAATCAAAGAGGACATGAGGAAATGGAAACATATACCCTGCTCGTGGATAGGGAGAATCAATGTTGTCAAAATGGCAATACTCCCTAAAGCATTATACAGATTCAATGCGATCCCTATAAATATACCCATGACATTCTTCAAAGAAATGGATCAAGCAATCCTAAAATTCATATGGAATAACAAACGTCCAAGGATAGCTAAAACAATTCTTGGGAAAAAGATGATGGGAGGCATCACCATCCCCAACCTCAAACTTTACTACAAAGCAGTAACAATTAAAACAGCATGGTACTGGAACAAAGGCAGAGCCGTAGACCAACGGAACAGGGTGGAATATCCCTACACACAACCCCAAATGTATGACCATCTAATCTTTGATAAGGGAGCAAGAGATGTGAAGTGGAGCAAGGAAAGCCTCTTTAACAAATGGTGCTGGCACAACTGGACAACCACATGCAAAAAAATGGGTTTAGACCTTGACCTGACACCATGCACAAAAGTCAGATCAAAATGGATTAAAGACCTCAACATTAGACCACAAACCATAAGGTACATTGAAGACAAGGTCGGCGAAACCCTCCACGATATTGAAGATAAAGGTATCTTCAAAGGTGGCACGGAACTAAGCAATCTAGTAAAAACAGAGATAAACAAATGGGACTACATTAAACTAAAAAGCTTCTGCACCGCAAGAGATACAGTGACCAGAATACAAAGACTATCCACAGAATGGGAAAGGATATTTACACAATACCCATCAGATAAGGGGTTGATATCAAGGGTATATAAAGCACTGGTTGAACTCTACAAGAAGAAAACATCCAACCCCATCAAAAAATGGGGCGAAGAAATGAACAGAAACTTTACCAAGGAAGAAATACGAATGGCCAAAAGGCACATGAAAAAGTGCTCTGCATCACTAATCATCAGAGAGATGCAGATCAAAACAACTTTGAGATACCACCTCACACCACAGAGACTAGCACACATCCAAAAGAACAAAAGCAACCGCTGTTGGAGAGGATGTGGGGAGAAAGGGACCCTTCTTCACTGCTGGTGGGAATGCCGACTGGTTCAGCCCTTCTGGAAAACAATTTGGACGACTCTCAAAAAATTAGATATTGAATTCCCATTTGACCCAGCAATACCACTGCTGGGAATATATCCCAGAGAGGCAAAAAAGTACAATCGAAACAACATCTGCACATGTATGTTCATCGCAGCACTGTTTACAATAGCCAGAATCTGGAAAAAACCCGAATGCCCCAGAACGGATGACTGGTTGAGGAAACTTTGGTACATCTATACAATGGAATACTATGCAGCTGTTAGAAAAAAGGAGGTCAAGAATTTTGTAGTCAAGTGGATGGGCATGAAAAGTTTCATGCTGAGTGAAATGAGTCAGAAAGAGAGAGACAGACATAGAAAGATTGCACTCATCTATGGTATATAGAATAACAGAGTGGGAGACTAACACTCAAGAACTGTAGAAATAAGTACCAGGAGGTTGACTCCATGGCTTCGAGGCTGGCCTCACGTTCCGGGGAAAGGTCAACTCAGAGAAGCGATCACCAACTACATTGTAGTCGAAGGCCATGTGGGGGAAGGGAGTTGCGGGCTGAATGAGAGCTAGAGACTGAGCACAGTGGCCACTCAACACCTTTATTGCAAACCACAACAGCTAATTAGAGAGAGAAAACAGAAGGGAATGCCTTGCCACAGTGGCAGGGTGGGGTGGGGGGGAGATGGGATTGGGGAGGGTGGGAGGGACACTGGGTTCACGGGTGGTGGAGAATGGGCACTGGTGAAGGGATGGGTTCCAAACTTTGTATGAGGGAAGTATAAGCACAAAAGTGTATAAATCTGTAACTGTACCCTCACGGTGATTCTCTAATTAAAAATAAATAAATTTAAAAAAAAAAAAAAGAAGATGTAGCTAAAAAAAAAAAAAAACGAAAAAATGCTTTATTGAGATATTGTTCACAGGCAATACAAATCACAGATTTAACGTATACAAATGAATGGGTTTTGATACATGCATTGTTTTACAAATGTACCCCCAAATTTGCCCCTTTAAGTTTACAATTCAGTGTAATTAATTGCATTCATATGTGTAACTGTTATCATTGTTTATCTCTGAAATTTTCCTCACCATCTAGAAAATACAACCATTAAGCCATCCATTCCTCCTAAAAAAAAAAAAAAAAAAAATGTCTTCAAGCACACTCAGAGAAAGGTGAATGCTTGTTTTTTTTCTAATGAAAAAATACTGAGTTGATGCATTTCCTGCATTTTTTCATACCTGTTATTTTTTCTTACTACAAATTTGATGTGATTTATTATTTTTTTAAAATTTTTTATTAGTGAATCATTTTGCAGTAATGTTATGATAATAAGTCTTTACAATTCAAGCAAGTCAAACAAAATCATTCCTAAGGAATCTTATCCTTTAATAAAAATTTTGAATAGTTTAACAAAAAATAAATTAGACTGGTGCTAAGGGTGTATTACTTATTTTAATATAAATAACATAATAATATATTGTAATATTTATCTTAATATTTATTGATTTATCAAAATATAATATTGATGCATTAATTAATATTAGGATAAAATTATACACTTTGGCTACTAACTTTATCATACTTGGGAGTAAATTTGGGATTCAGAGATCAAATTAAGAAAAGGTAAGGTAAAACTAGTTTAGATGTGGAAAAAGCTCCAGAAAACTAAATGATATTCATGTTATCTCCTTCACTCCCTTCAGTAATGAGCACATAGGATTATTATCACAAAAAGATAAGTAAACTATAGGAATCAAGAAAGCACATAAAAACAGAATAAACAAGTAACAGAGATTCAGACAGTAAATGACACTGAAAGACTGTTTAATTGTTTTGGAGACACAATGCCACAAATCCAGGGGCAAGAAATTTAGACAATGGGGAATGCCTTTTTTTTCTGGCAGTCAATCTAGTGACTGTGCATACTGAGGTTCAGAGTGTGAATTAAGGAGAAATTGTTCAACTGCTCACCTTCTTATTTGTTTTTGGTTTTGGGCTGAACTTACTCTGCTCAAGACTGAATTGCGGATCTGGCTCAGAGATCACTCCTGTTCAGGCTTAAGGGACCAAATGAGGTACTGGGAGTTGAACCAGGGTCACTGCATACAAGACAAACACTCTACCTGCTGTACTTTCACTTCTCAAATGCTAATCTTCACTGAGATTGCTCATTTACATAAAATAAAAAATTGTAGAATAAATATGGGATAAGAGGTTAAGGACCCTTATCATCTGCTGGTTCTATCAGATGAGCAGATGTAAGTAACCCCCCCCTTTAAAAGTATGTATGTAGGTTTTATATACCTCCAGTAATCTTAAAACTACGTATAACATTACTATTAGCCTTTTTTACTAACTACTTCATTGAAATATATTTTAAGAAGAAGCGTTTTCTTAGAATAATAAGCTTTTCTTCATCTCTGAAGTATAATGGACAAAATGCTGGTCATTGAATGTATTTTAAAATACAAATTACTGCATAGCATATACTTCAAACTAAAGATGGATTAGTAGAATCATAACTATTAAATCTGTGTACTATAACATTTTTCTCTGTAGGGACAAAATTAATCTGTACAAAATATACTCTATATCCAGGAGATCTCAATTAATTCAAATTTGCAGTATCGTCATATTTGAAGACAAGATTGTATTTCTATACTTTCTATACTACTGTATGATGCTAGAAATAATTCTAGTATGAAGCTGTAATCTGACCGTTTTTTTCTGAAACAAAATGCAATCAATAATGATAAATTTATGTAGTGCCATTTTTCTCCATCAAGCCAAGGAGTATTTCAATTGGAATAAGAGGGGATGGTGTTCATAACATTAATATAAGATAGTTTGGCATCCCTGGAGTGTAACTTTGATTGATATACAGGTAACAGAACAACACATCTTTATGGCGTACACAAATGGAAGTAACATGATGAATGCCCTTCAGCAGAGTCTGAGGACTAGAAACGAAACAGAGCCCAGAGACAGATGGTGCTGATTTATTGCTTGAAATGTCAAAAGGTAAGTGTTTTCTGCATAATGAGTTAGAAGTAATGTAGAGATAATTTTTGAGATTATAGTTTTGGATTTGCTATTTTGATACTGATTTGAATAAAACTTACCTAACCTCTTAAGCAGATTTATTGAAACAATAAAGGATGACTGGATTTGAAAAGGCCTGATATCTTTTGGGACATGATTAGAAAAATGATGTCCTGGGTCTATGATTCATGAACTTATTTGAAATGAATATGGGTCATTTTATACCCCATTGTTTTCATTTCATTCATCAGGTATATACATCTGTAATTTTTTTGTGGTGTCTATATCTGCTTTCATTATCAGGGTGATGTTTGGTTGATTGAAACTGTTTGGGAGTGTTTTGTTTCTTCAATTCTCTGAAAAGGCTTGGAAATAGGTCTTCTTAAAGCGCATCTTTGCCTGAGCTTTTGTTTTTGGTTAGACATTTGACTACCATTTCAATATTTTCTCGATGGTTATAGGTCTGTTGAGGTGTTCCAAATCTTATTGGTTCAGCCTTGGGAGGTTTTAGTAATCCAGGAATTTATCCATTTCTTCTGGCTTCTCTTGTTTCATGGAGCAAGGATTTTCAAAGGATTTCAAGGATTTTCATTACTCTGATGGTGCTATGGATTTCTATAGATTCTGTTGTGATGTCCCCTTTTGCATACTAATTCACTTTATTAGGGTTTACTTTTTTCTTTTTCTTTTTTTTATTGATTCACTGTGAGGTACAATAACACAGTTTTCATGTTTGAGTTTCCATCACAGTCATCCAACACCCATCCCTCTGCCAATGCACATTATCCACCACCAAAATTCCCAGTAACACCCCTCCCCCTGTTTCACACCTCCACCTGCCTGTGTTGCAGACAGTTTGCACAAAACTCTCTATACTTTAGTTACCTTCAATATTTTGAGACCAGATCCATGACCACTCATACCTGCCAAAAAGGCAATGTTACACAATGTGTTTTGTATTGTTTGTTATAGATGTAATATAATGTTACGTGGCAATTTTAGGGATTCTAAAATTTTAATAATTAGGGCTTCCCAAAAGAATTGAAAGAGCTATGCTTGGAGTATCATGTTTCACTCAAGTGAGAGAAGGAAACCAGAGTTCCGGACTCCATCAACGATCGAGAATCAGGGATGCTATCTCATTTGCCAAGGCATCAAAAATCGGATGGGTCGGACACGTAAAGCGATTTGGAGATGAATGCTTGACTAGAGCTGTTACGACTGGATTCCATGGGACATCAAAAGAACTCCTGGCCGCCCACTATGTGATGGTCAGACTTCTTCATTAAGACTCTGAATGAACGGTTTGAGGCTCTTTGTGTTCCTGGAGCGAGCAGACGCCATTAAGCTACATTAGAACGAGACAGGGATGAATGGAGATGTTACTGGCACCCGCTCGAGCAAATCGATGACCAGTGATACAAGTGATACAAGGTCTGAAGAGTTCGCTGCAGCAAGTTGCTCCAGACAGAGGTACGTTTTTGTGTCTCTGAATCCTGGCCATGTGGGAGCTTAAGTAAATGGTGGCTGGGGGTGGCATCATCTCAGAGTCCCGGGGTCGGGGGATGGAGAAGTGCCCACTCCTTCCCCATCCCGTGAAGCCTGACGTTTGGCGCCACTGTCACTCGTACCTGGAGCTTATCGCTGATGTCTACAAAATGGCGCCTGCCGGAGTCCTAAGGGGTAGGTGGAGGGATGGCACCTACCTCTGTCTGGAGCAGCCGGGCTGGAATGGTCTGTTGCAAAGTCCAGGGCCATTTCTATCTCTGCAGCATGTTGCTGGGAACAAGGTTCGTTTGTGTGTCCCTCTCTTTGTTTCTTTGTGAGTCTTGCTAATGGTTTAATGATCTTGTTCATTTCCTCAAAGAACCATCTCCTGGTTTTGTTGATCTTTTCAATTTTTTTTTTTTTGATTCCAGCTTGTTGATTTCTGCTCTACATTTTATTATTCCCTTCCCCTGGTTTGGTTTGGTCTCTTTTCGTTGGTAATTTGCCACAATCCTTAACTGTGATGTTAAGTAATTTATGTGAGCCCTTTCTTCCTCTTAATGAATGCTTGCAGAGCTATAAACTTTCCTCTTCACACTGATTTTGCTGTGAACCACAAGTTCTGGTAGGTCATGTCCTCATTCTCATTTCTTTCCAGGAATCTTTCGATTTCCTCTCTAACCCACTGTTTTTTCTGTAGAGAGCAGTTTAATTTCCAGTTGTTTGATGTGATTTTCCATTTCTGTGTGTGATTCAATTCTATTTTCAGTGCATTGTTGTCTGAAAAGATAGTTAATACAATTTTGATATTCTGAGTTTTATGGAGGTATGTTTTGTGGCCCAGCATGTGCTCTATATTGGAGAATGTCCCATGTATACTGTATAAGAATGTGTATTCACATCCTTACTCTTGAGGGATGAAAAGACATATAATATATATATATATGTATATATATATGCATATTAACCCCCTCTGTTCCATTTTTTTCTCTCGAATAAAGTATTTACTATCTGAGCTTTAGACTGCTTGATCTATAGGTTGGTGTAAAATTGTTTTCCAATCTCCAGCTACTATTGTGTTGCTACCAGTCTCTTTCTTCAAGTCTATTAGCAGCTGTTTTAAGCATTTTGCTGGTCCCTCTTTAGCTGCATATACATCAAGGACTGTGAGTTCTTCCTGATGAATAGGTCATCATTAATAAATGACCTTCAATTTCCCAGTGTCCCTTTTAACCTTCTTCAGCATGAAGTCTATGTGGTTCAATACTGGGGGTGGGGGGAGTGGGGAGTGATTTCTTATAGAACTTTTTTCCAGCATTTAACTTTGAGTATTTGCTCTGACTGTTCAGATGTGTTTCTTGCAGGCAACAGTGTGTTGGGTTCTGTTTTGTAATCCATCCTTCTTCTTGGTGTCTCTGAATTGGTGCATTTAGCCCATTGACCTTGAGAGATGATGATTATTTTATGGGGTATTGCCCATATTTTGCATGTGTTTGGTGTTTTGATGGGCTTGTCTTGTCTTGAAGTAGCACATTTACTTCTTCTTTCAACAGTGACTTTGAGTCTATGAAGATGTTTACTCGTGAAGCTGTGTATTGTTCCCTCAAATATAGATGAGAGTCTACCTGGATAAAGTATACTGGTGAGGCATTCATTTTATTGAGCTTTTTCACTATAACCCTCCACAGTTTTTGGGCCTCAAGCGTTTCGTCTGATAAGTCTGTTGTAAATCTTTTTTTTTTCTTTTTGGCTCACACCCGGCGATGCACAGGGGTTACTCCTGGCTCTGTACTCAGGAATTACCCCTGGTGGTGCTCAGGGAACCATATGGGATGCTGGGGATTGCATCAAACCCGGGTCAGCTGCATGCAAGGCAAACACCCTACGTGCTATGCTATTGCTCAAGCCCCAGTCTTGTAAATCTTAAAGATGCTCCTTTATAACTAATTTTCCTTGATATTTCTGCTTTTAGTATTCTTGTCATTCTGATTAGATAGCCTGTATTTTGGAGCATTTTTCTTTGGATTTATTTTAACTGGCACTTTGTAGGCCTCCTGGATCTGGGTGAACTCATTCTTCAGCTCTGAGCACTTCTCAGCAATGATGGCTTTGATAGTTGCTTCTTCATCAGAGTTTTCTTCCTACCCTGCTGATACCCTAATGATTCTTATATTGTTCTTAAATTCATTCCAATGTTCTTTTGTCATCTTTTTGTTTATTTGGGGATCTTCTTTTATCTTCTGTTCTTGTCTAAAGTCTGTGTACCTATCTTGGACCTCACTGATACTGTCTCTAGTAGCTATTACTTTGCTGCTGAAAACTCCTAGTAAGTTTTTTTTTTCATTTCACATACCAGTTATTTTCAGATCTGCCTTTTCTGTTTGTATTTTCCTCATTTCTGCTCTCATATCTTCCGCATTTTACTTGCAGTATGTTCCATTATTTCTTTGAGTCCCATATGTATACTTAACTGCTCCATTCTAAATTCCTTCTCGGAGAGTTTATATAGCTCATATTACTGGTTGGGTCATCTGGACTAGAGTCACTAAGCCTGATGGATCTCTACATTACTTTATCATTGTGAGCTTTGTAATTTGGAGTTTTGGCACTCAACATTGCTTTTGTGTTTTTTGGGTGGAATATTGATTGGAGTAGGGGGCTAATATGATTATGGTGGTCGAGCTGCCCTAATGAGTTCTGTGTAACAGGCTAATTTGCAGTTCTAATGAAGTGTGATGGAGGACGTAAACTGACTGCCATTCAGGAGACGATTCCCCACCCCCACCCCCCGCCTTCTAACTTGAAAATGTCTGAAAGTACAGCCTTGTAGATAGCATTGGTGGTCTGGTGCAGCTGCTGGATGGGGGCCTGCACCTTTACCCAGTCCTCAGCACCAAATTTTTGTATTTTTAGAAGGAAAGAACTACTTTTTTTTAAAACAAGCTAATTTGGACAGTTTGGCTATCAAAAACTATTTAAGAAACTACAAGAAGAAGGGGAGAATAGTTCTATGCTGAGTAGAGTTAGGTAAACATAACAATCTGTACATATCTAAGAGGATTGATACTTAATTTTGAGGAGGCAGGCAGAAAAGTCTGCACAGTTCAAAAATCTACAATTAATATTCATAATCATGCATATAACACATATATGAAAAAGAGAGAGAAACGACATTTGGCTGTGTTTATTTTTTGTGTGTAGTGATAGGAAGTTAGATGCTTGTCAAATATAGCATTAATACCATCTACTCTGATCTGTTTGGTACAGCCATGGGTCTGATGTCCTTGGAAAAACAAGGAATCAAAGGAATGTCTCCCAGAGAGGGGATGTTAAATAATCCAAACTGTGTGTATCTGGTCATTGTGGTTTAGATATCTTATTACTAGATCGTACATCTCAGTTTTTAAGAGAAGGGAAAGGAGCACAAATTTTCATACTTTAAAATAATTATTTGATTAGAGAAGATATATTATATTTGTTTAATACTTTAAAGTATTGTACTGGGAATAAAGCACTTTTTTTCATGTGTAATACCTGATAAGACCCCGGGATAGATCCCTAACACCATAAACAAAATAAAATATTAGCATATATATTTCAAATAGTTTGAAGATCAAGATATATAACTATCCTATAAAATAGTCAAAATTTGAATCATTGACACTTATTGTACATAAATTAAGTGCGAGTCAAATAGAATAATGATTTATTTGATATTCAGCTGAAAAGAAGAAAATACTGAAAGAATGTTTACTAACATTGTCTTTGAAGAGAATTGTTAGTCATCCTATATAACTTTTCATTTTTTACACAACAGATAAATGTATGATATTATAGTTATACATTATTGGTAATGACGCACATGTAGTCTGTAATTCATAGAGATAAAAACAGTACAATGCAATAAAACTGTGCATACTATAATATCTGATATATTAAAATGTTCATTTAATTAAAATAATTAAATATATCACATTTTTCTTCTTTATAAAACTTTAATCAGGGCCTATAAAATGTTTTGCATTTATTTCCAAAAATATTTTTCCCAAACTAGCTACTTAAAAAAACTCTCATTCATTTAAAGGTTGAAATAAAGTTTAAATGACTTGACATTGTGAATATAAAAAGAAACAGAATGACACCATCTGTCTTTGAACAAAGCCACTAAAAATATACAAGTTATAAACACTTAGATTTTAATAACATTCCAGAGAATGAAAGGAGGGAAGCAGAGAACTAACCATTCACCATGTCAGTGAAAGACCTGATAGGAATAGTTATGAAAAACAAATATCAAAAATTTTCCTCAGGTTCATGTGTTAGTGACTCTCCAACCATTTCAAGTTAACTTTATGGGTAAAAGTAACAACAAATTCCTCTTTATCTTACCCAAAAGTCAAATGTTGAAGGAAACAGAAGTTGTAAGATTGTTTTCTGAGGATTTCTAAAGATATGTTATTTTATTTTATAGCTATATCACTTGTATCACTTGTCATCCTGTTACTCATCTATTTGCTCGAGCAGGCGCCAGTAACGTGTCCATTCATCCCTGTCACGTGCTAGTGTAGCCCAATGGCATCTATTAACTGCAGGATCATGAAGAGCCTCAAACCATTCGTTCAGGGTCTTGACAAAGAAGTCTGACATTAAATAAGTGAGAAGTAGGAAGCGGAACAGCTATTGTAGATTAGTGAGGAGTAGGAATGAGGTCACTTCCCTACATGCCACACACACGGCAGAGCCTGGCAAGCTACCCATGGTGTATTCAATGTTCAAAAAATAGTAACAAAAATGGGCCTCATTCCCCTGACCCTGGAAGAACCCCCAAAACGGCAATGTTGAGAAGGACGAGCAAGGAGAAACTGCTAAAATATCAGGGCCAAACTAGGCTGCCAAAATGAAGGACTAAAATGACTGTCTGCAATTTTAATGCACAAATGCTGGCATCGGAAGCATCCATCGAGAACCTGATGGTGTAAGTGCAAAAGATCAAGTATGACGTCATTGGATTGACCAAGATGAGAAGGCATCAATCACATCACACCATTTTCAACACTGGAGAAGAACTGTTCCTCAGAACACGAGACAGTAGAGGCATCAATGGTGTTGGTATCCTTGTCAACAAAAACTACGCCATGAGCATTGGTTCTTCGAAAGCCTAACAACCCGAATCAGACACTTAAGTTTGAATAGATGTGGCTCACTGCTAGCAGTTTCTATCTTCATAATCTATGCACCAACATCTAACTACGAAGAAAAAGAAAATGAGAAGTTCTACATGGAGCTAGAGAAGTTCTACAAAGAAGAACACACCTTCTACAAGGTTATTGTTGGTTATTTGAATGCCAAGATAAGACTGAGTAGGTCACCCGAAGAACTCCACATTGGGACCCATGGCCTATAATAGAATGATCAGGGTGAGAGACTGTATGAGTTCATCATGGTGACCAAGACCATCCATGATAACTTGCAGTTCCTGAAGACTGAATGTAAACGCTGGACAGGGGAGTTTCCCAGTGGACAGTTCCACAATGAAATTCACCACATCATATTCAATCAATGGTTTTGGCTGACCCATGTTGCTGTGGTCCCAAAATTCCAACAGGATCAGACCACCGACTCCTTCATGAAAAATTCTACTTCATGGAGCAGGAAGAAAGGGCTGCAAAGTTTAAGAAAGGAAGTCCCAGAATGACAACCAACTGGGAGCTCTTTGGCACTATTGCAGCAATATGGGAAGATGCTGTCATTGACAACATCAACAAAGAATACGATTGACTGGTTCAGCACCTCACGACTGTGCAAGCAACACCAAGAGAGAGCAAACCACAAAAAGACGCGTTTTGGGGAACTCTCGACCTCATTCGCCAATGTGTTTTAGTGCAAGCCTCAGGCAATGGCAAGTTAATGTCCGAGCCCACAAACTGTGCAGAGAAGCAATAAAGGAAGACTTCAAAGAGAAAAGAACAGCAGTGTTGTCTGATGCAGCAGAAAAGGGAAAAGATTCTTAAGACCCGCCTGTCCTTCGCCAACTATAAGACCAAGATGACTGCCCTCCAACGTCCTGATGGATCTATCACCTCTTGCAGAAGGGCAATGGAAAAGGTTATCCACGACTTCTACTCGGATCTCTTTGATAGCCACAGCCACCTGCCCACATACCAAATTCTGCGGATTGGATATGTCGTTCCCAGCGTTCTCCCTTCCGAAATCTGACATGCCATTTCCTGGGTAAAGTATCCTACAGCATCCCGTCCAGACAAGGTCAGACCCAAACACCTGAAGAATCTGTCACCAATACTCATCAATACACTGGCTTGGCTCTACACACACTACCTGTCTGAATGCAAGGTTCCGTCCCAGTGGAAAATCAGCAGGGCCATACTGTTGTACAAGAAGGGAGATATCCATGACATAAGCAACTATCACCCGGTCTGCCTGTTGTCCGTCATCTACAAGTTATTCACTCAAGTCATCCTGAATAGGATTGGCAGAACACTAGATGAAGGACAATCATGCGAGCAAGCTGGGTTCTGAAAAGAATTCAGCACAATCGACCATATCTACATGGTGACCAAGTTCATTGAGGTTTTGCAAAAGTTCAAGATGCCGCTCTGTTTAATGTTCATTGATTTAAATTAGGCCTTTGATTATGTAGAGAGTGAAGCAGTCATCAAAGCCCTAGCCAAATAAGGCATTCAAACTCAGTATGTCAGGATCCTCCATGAGCTGCATTAGGGATTCACCACCAGGATCTCACCATTGTACAATAAAGTGATCATAGACGTAAAGAGAGGGGTTCGGCAGGGTGATACCATTTCACCAAAACTCTTCAGTGCCACACTCAAGAACGCCATGTGAGGACTGGAATGGGAAGGAATGGGAGTAAAGTTAGACAGTTGGCAACTACACCAACTCTGCTTTGCTGATGACATCATTCCAATAACACCAAATATTAGCCAAGTGGCACGAATGCTGGCCTACTTCGACCATGAGTATAGGAAGGTTGGACTACAGCTGAATCTCATGAAGACATTGTTCATGAGAAATGGACTAGTTGCTGACATTCCATTTGCTCTCAATGGAAAAAACATCTCCGAATGCAGCAGTTATGTGTACCTAGGTCAAGAACTCAACATGACAAATGACCTGGTATCTGAACTGTGCACGAGGAAGAGAGCAGTATGGAACACCTTCAAGAGCATTGAAGAAATTGTTAAGAGGATGAAGAACCTCTGGCTCCGGACACATCTTTTTGATTTCACCGTTCTTCCTGAACTAACATATGTCTCAGAGACCTGGACCCTATGAAAACAGGATAAGAATGCTATTTGGGTCTCCTAAAAAGAAATTGAAAGAGCTATTCTTGGAATATCATGTTTCACTCAAGTGAGAAAAGGAATCTGGAGTCCCAACCTCCATCGACAATTGAGAATCAGGGACACTGTCTGTTTGCCAAGGCGTTGAAAATCAGATGTGCCGGACACATAATGTGATTTGGAGAGGAGCACTGGACTAGAGTTGTTGCCGACTGAATTCCACGGGACATCAAAAGACCGCATGGTCGCCCACCTAGGAGATGATCAGACTTCTTCATGGCTTTATTAATTCATATAAATATGTCTCACATTGTATACAAGTAGCACTGTCATCCTGTTGTTCATCAATTTGCTCGAGCAGGCACCAGTAACTTCTCCATTGTGAGACTTTTTCTTACTGTTTTTGGCATATCGAATATGCCACGCATAGCTGGCCAGGGTCTGCTGTAACGCCATGATAGTCTCGTTCGCTTTCCGGGCTCTCTGAGAGGGATCGAGGAATTGAACCCAGGTCAGACGCATGCAAGGCAAACACCCTCCTGCTGTGCTATCACTCTAGTTCATTGTAACTACCATAAATATTCTTACCTTAAAGATATAATACAGGTGTTGTTTTCCAAGTGTCAATCCCCAGTTTTTCACTGGCACCACACGTTCTCCTCAGCACCTTCAGAAGTGATCTAGAGAACAGAGCAATGAGTAAGACCTGAGCATCACTGCTGTGTCTCAAAATCCAAAAGAAAAAAAATATTTTCATCTCATTCCACCAACTCCCCATGTTGTTCCCCATAAACACTGCCTTTTTCATTCTGTATACAGGTCTCTTTGCCCTCCTACATAAGACTAACACATCTGGCAAGACAAACTCTGTCTCCTTTTTCAAGTACACTGTGAATTAAAAACTGACCTTAGTAAGACTTATTACTCTGGACTATCCATAATAATGGGGAGAGGATATTTGTATGTTTTTAACAGATGCTGCCATATTGACTCATCCATATGCCCCTGTTCTACTGGTTCCCGACTAACTCTCCCTGAGATTCATGCCAAGCAGCTAAAATTCATAAAAATGCCAGTTTCCATTGCTAAAAATTTTGGGGTGCCCTCGGAAGGTTGAAAGGCTGAGTATCCACACTGCCAAAATCTCTGGACCATGTGAAACCTCCTAATTCCTCAACACATAAATTCCAGTAGAAGCACACCAAATTAGATGGGAAAGTAACAAAGAAGCTAACTAAACTCAACCATGAAAACAATAACACAGAGGACTTGACTAGAAACAAACTGCTTAAGAAATTCTTAGACAGTGACTTAATCCCATAATCAGATATAACAATTTTCACATAATTTTATTTCTTGCACTGTAGCACTGTTGTCTGTTGTTCATCGATTTCCTCAAGCGGGCTCCAGTAATGTTTTCTTTGTGAGACTTGTTGCTACTGTTTCTGGCATATCGAATATGTCTCAGGTAGTTTGCCAGGCTCTGCCGTGTGGGTGGGGTACTCTCGGTAGCTTGCCAAGCTCTCTGAGAGAGACGGAGGAATCAAAGTCAGGTCAGCCACGTGAAAGGCAAACATCCTGCCAGCTGTGCTATCGCTCCAGTCCAGAAATTTTTTCTTATTGATTTCAATCTTGGAGCTTTGTTTTCTAATCAATTTCAATTCTAGAATTGTATCAAGAGTTGCAATTTTTATCTAATTATAATAAATAAAGTGTAAAACATAATTTTGCAAGTTTTCTAGTGGTAACAACCTCACTATGAAAAGCACAGGGCAATGTGCACAAAAGGCTAAAAGTTAGCAAATTAATTATAATTTTACAGACCAATTTATTCTTAAAGTTAATTATTAGTTTAAAATAAATGTTATTTAACAGGATAGGAATCTAGCATATCCCATAGTTTTGACTTTCTAGTGAATACTCTAAGCTTCAAAAAGGAAAGTTTTATGGTTTCATATGAATATGAAAGTAGTTTATAATTATTCTAATAAATTTATAAAATAATAAAATGTGTACAAAGAGTATAAATTTATACATAATTTTGCCATTTGGATATGTAAATAGTTAACATTTTTGTGTAAATCAAGGAAGTACTTCTCCAAATACAGAATTCACACACATATTACACAGAGATCAAGAGCTATAAATGATAGCTACAAATGGCTGATGTTGATGAACAGAATTTCAAAAAGTTTAGATATTGAATTTTTTTTTTTTACTATTTTGGGGTAGGAGTGTAAATATGTTTGTTAATTTTAGATTTTGATAACATAAATAAACTCGTTCTACTACCCATACCCCCATGTTTTACCTTTTACAACTACCCATACCCCATGTTTTACCTCTTACAACTACAATTACCCCACACATAAAGCAACAAACAAGCACACAAAATCTCTCACAGATGGAAAGAAATCTGGTTGTCTATGAACCTTAGAACATGAGAACACATGTTGTGATGAGTTCCTTGGATTTCCTCATTATCTTTAATGTATCACAGAGTGCTATAGAAGCTACGAATCTGGAAATGCCAACAGTCATAGAGTAAGAAAAAACCTGAAAAAATATGTGTGTCTTCACAAAATGACACTAAAATCTAAAAATAAGAACATTTGGGGTATACTCACTGTAAAAGTCAGCTACATTTGTCTAATCGGATAGCACAGAGTTGATTATTTCGCAGAAAATAGTGGCTGCAGAAATAATGAAAGAATTTCTGCCTTTCATGTGACCAAACCTAGTTCAACACAGGATTATGATATCTTGAGTACTGCCAGAAGTGATGCCCGAGCACTGAATCCAGAGGCAGTAGCCTTACTATTGTCCAGCATCGTCATAAAATTAGCAAACAGCACAAAAAAAGGTGCATGCTTGACATGCAGCTGATCCCACGTTGGTCCACAATGTTACATGCAATACCAGACATTAACAGGGGTAATCCTAGTGGCTCTAGAACCACCATGTGTAGCATTGGAGGCCACAAGTACTGTACTGATGACCTGAGTAACCCCCAGCAGCACAGGGCCATCACAGCTCCACATTCTTGGGTACTCACATTGAACCGCCAGTCATATTTGCCAAAAACAGACATGAAGAGCCCCATTACTTTCTTACCTGCTCCCAAATATAAAAATTAATAAAATACAGAAATTGGTTTTCTTAAATTCTGGAGGCAGAAGGTCCAAGGTCACAGTCAAAGTTGTTTTCTGGCAAGGTCACTCTTCCTGTAGTCTTATTCGTATGATTTTGTTACAATATACTGACCAAGAAGCAGAAGTTGCTTGAGAAGTCTAGGGAGACAATAAGTTTATTATACATCTGGACTCCACCTATCTGTTGCCAAAAGGGTTGAGCCTCAAGCATAGTTGATAACAATATTTTACACATTTTTCTGTGTGTGTGTGTGTGTGTGTGTGTGTGTGTGTGTAGGCGGTGGTTGCAAGGGACAGTGGGGGGTAGTCCTACAGTTAATGCAATCCATGGTCAAAACATACTGTTATAGATTTAGAGCCAGTTTAATTAATATTCTTGTGTCTTCCAATTTCCTGTTCCCACAACCTGGTAACACTTGTTCTTGTGATTTCATTATTTACAACCTATTTATATTCATTCAGTTCTTGGAATGACTTACTCAGAGGCTATGCTCCAGTTTTCCCACTTTGTGTTCACATTGTCTTTTCTTTACATACAGATGAAGAAATATATATATATATATATATATATATGGTTTTTCTGTCTCATTTTATAAAAACATTAGTACTATCAGATTAGGACTCACCTTTATGGTCTCCTTGAACCTGACTTCTGCTGAAGTGCTTTTGAATATCAACAAATTCAGTCACTTTGGAAATTAGAGCTTCAATATACAAATATGGGGGAAAGGAGAGGGACACAATTTATTTCAGGGAAACTAGAGAGTTATTTCAGTTTCCCTAGGGGTATTGCTGATAATGTGCCTCCAAAGCTACTCAACAATAAGAATGAACCAAATGATGCAATCAGTAAAGTATGCATTCCACCTTCTCTAATCTTAGAAGTCAATAATGTTTCCTCTAAGACTGTGAATTACCACATCCATTTGACTACAATAAGGTTTAATGAGGTGGTATAAGATATGAAGATACTCTTTCTGCCTTCCAGAGCCCAATGGGGAGATGTTTCCCCTTCTGCCAGATTCAACAACATAGACCAATACAGTTAAATTAAATTTGGTGATATTCTGCATTCCTCTTGCCATGATATCAAACTTGTTTAATGGAAAGTTGGACCTCCAGCCCAGTACAAACTTGTCATTGTTTTATGCAGTATGTGCCTACTTAACTCTCTTCTTCCCTGTGCAGCCTTACCCTAATATGATTAAGGTTCAGAGAGGGTATCCGAGCCTCTTTTGCCCACAGAGAACTGATTGTGTATTGACATCCAGAAGATATAAATATATAAGCAACTATATATTGTAATATTTAAGATAATTATAATGATATGCTCAAGGAAAACTAATATCTGAGTAACTCTAAGATGAAATATGATATTTTATTTAGTATGAAATTGAAAAGATATATATTTGAAAAAATTCATGAAACTTAATAACTAATTTTATCTTTCTACAATTTTATTGAGACCACTACCACTAATTATTATGGAAATGCAAATCAACATAGCAATGATATATTACCTTATACCAACAGGAGTATTCTATATTCTAGAATCTATAATCAACTATGATGCAGTAAAAATGGATTCTTCATTTATGTCGGTAGAACTACCTGTGATTCAGTCTTGGTAAGTGAAAGTCTGGGGACATGCCATATAAAGTTGAAATAGAACTTTCATATGACCCCACCTTTTCATTTCCTGGCATTTATCTTAATAATGCATACATATTCCTTTGAAATAGAGATGCACACCTAAACTCCTTGTGGCACTATTTATAATGGCCAGTATCTGGGGGGAAAAAAAACGCATGTATAACAACAGATAAATGGATTTAAAATGTGGTGTATTTATACAATGGGATAATTACTCAATTACAAAAAAAGATGAAAACTTCAATTTTGCTACAACTTTTATGAAGCTGATATGAAAATTTGTTTCTAAATACTCTACATATGACTGTGATCATTCAACATCAGTTCTCCTGATTCATTTAGCATAATCTGATAATAAGAAAAAAGCAAATGTATGCTTACCATATGTGATTCACAAAATTAATATATTATTTTTAACATTAGTTCTTAAAACCTTGTAGAAGATTATTTTACATTAAAAGAAACAATTTAATGTATATTTTGCATGATACCAATTTAATATGCATTGTGTACTTACAATTATCAAAATAAATCTAAGTATAGAATACATGCAAAATAAAAGGATCATAAAAGTAATCAGAGCTATTTATGATATATGTATATATAATTTAGACTTATAAATATGTATTTATGTGTAGATATGATAAGCAGTAGATATGATATTCACTTTCTTTTTGCCTTTCCTTGATTTTAAATGTTGCATAAATAAATATGGACTAGGCATATCTACATAACATATTTTGAAATAAATAATTATGTTGTAGCACTGTAGCACAGTCATACTGTCATAGCACTGTCATCCTGTTGTTCATCGATTTGCTCAAGCAAGCACCAGTAACGTCTCCATTGTGAGACTTGTTGTTACTGTTTTTGGCATATCCAATACTCCACGGCTTGCCAGGCTCTGCCGTGCGGGCGGGATACTCTCTGTAGCTTGCCGGGCTTTCCGAGAGGGACAGAGGAATTGAACCTGGGTCAGCCGCATGCAAGGCAAATGCCCTACCCGTTGTGCTATTGCTCCAGTCCAATTATGTTGTAAATAAAAATAATACATTTCATTCAATACTAATCCAAAACATTGTACCAAATTGCATTTAATATTTTATACATCATTTATAATTTTCTTCTTGCAGCCCCATGCATCTTTCTTATTGTAAAAGTCTCATAATTACTAAGATGATATAAACTAATGGTTGAATTTCATTTAAAAATAATGGCATTGAGTGCAAAGCCAGGAGTAACCCCTGAGCATCGCTGGGTGTGACCCAAAAAGCAAAAAAAAAAAAAAAAAAAAAAAAAAAAAAAAAAATAATGGCATAACTTGACATACTCAGTGTGAAAAATGTATGGCAAATATCAAGAAATTTTGGCAGAATAATAGTTCATTAAAAATATAAGGATAATGGCTGGAGAGATAGCACAGCGGTTAGGGCATTTGCCTTTCACGCGGCTGACCTGGGTTCAATTCCCAGCATCCTATATGGTCCCCTGAGTACCATCAGGAGTGATTCCTGAGTGCAGAGCCAGGAGTAATCCCTGAGCATTGCCGGGTGTGACCCAAAAAAAAATATATATATATATGGATAAGTTATTAATTGATTTAAATAATTCTCTTGTTTGTAGTACATGTCAGTTTCTGTAGTTGGTTCTTAGAGCAACTTGTTGAAGAGGTCTTAATATGAGTTCCATTTTGTGGATGAAAAAAGGGAGGCCTTGGGAAGTTATTTGGTAAAAACAATTCACTAGTATGTAGAAGAGTATGATTCAAGGTTTAGGTCTGTCTTTCTGTGACAATTTAATACACTACACAGAAATTTAAAAAAAAAATAAAGAGAAAATAAATAATAAGCGCAAGACAGTAAAAACTCCAGCATCCATTGGGATGTCTCACAAACTTCCAGTTCTGTTTTCAAATATGAATATTTTAATGAGGCTGAACATCACATGAGCCAAATAAAATTAAAAAAAAAAACATGTCGATAAATAAGTTCCATTTTTAAAACAAAAGACAGTTGGGTAGCTCTTCTGGCAGGAGAGATAATATTACCCGTACTTTAGAAATTATCACAGTCCTGTCACATTATTTAAATAATTAGTAAGGTAAAATGTTGTTAAAGGACAAAAATGAAAACTAAGTGAAAATTGAAAATGACATAAATGGCACTCTTGAGGGAAAAGCTTTCAAGAACTGGAGAATTAATCTAAGATTATTTACTAATTGTGTTGTTCTTCTAATCACTGCCATCATCAGGTTCTACTGTTACATAGAATCAAGACAAGCAAGCAAGCAAGCTAAAAGCAACGTTCTTTTTCTCCATATGAACAAACTCCAAAACAGTTTCCCTGCTCTATCCTTTTCTCATACTTTCTAAAAATAGTTAGGGAGTGTTTACCTTGTTTTTGTTTTAACAACTGCCAAATAGTATGCTATTATAAATGCATTTTGTGCAAAGTGATTACAATTTCCAGTTTGATAGAGTTGAAAGGTAAACAATTTGTTATCCTCAAGATATATTTAAGAGTATTATTTTAATTCTGCAGATTTTTTTGGAATGGAGTGTCTTCCCAAGAAGTGGCTGCTACTCCTGGTGAGACTGCACAGAAGGCCAGAAGTTTCAATGCTCAGGTCTAGTAATGTGGTGCTTCTGGAACCAATGAAGCTGGAGGGTCTATCAAGTGAGGAAAGATGATGTTCACAGAAGTATGAACTTAGGTCCTTGTACACGCAAAGCACACACCCATGATTATAGGGGTATCTCTCTGGTCCACATAACTTAAATGTCCTCAAGATCTTTGCCCCAACATCAACTAAGCAACAAAATATGCCTGTAATTAAGGAGAAAGAAATAAAATGTGTTTAATGAACAAGAGCAAGAGACAAATTCTTACTGGTAAATATTGTCATTTCGAGAAATTTAAAGAGGGTTTCTTAATTTGTTAGGATTTTTTTCTAGTTCTTCAAAATAGTAATAAAATATTTAACATATCTCTTTTTTTCCCCCGGGCATCTCCAAATCAGCTGCTTCACTTGGACTGAACCGATAGCACAGCAGGTAGTGTATTTGCCTTGCCCGCAGCTGACCCAGGTTCGATTCCTCCGTCCCTCTTAGAGAGCCTGGCAAGTTACCGAACAAGTCTCACAATGGAGGCATTACTGGTTCCCGCTTGAGCAAATCAATGGACAAAGGGACGATAGTGCTACAGTGCAGGGCTTTTTTTCAGGTGAGAAACTGCAAGGATTTACAAAATTACACACAATCCTCATAAAATTAAAAAATACAAATATATACCATATTAAACCAGAAATCATGCTATGATTAAAAATAGTTTCAAAAGAGCGTTACCTCTCCGGTGTGTACCCAGGGATGTCAAGTCTGATATAATCTATACAAGCTCCTGTACAGTACCAGCACAAATGTCTTTCCAACCTCAGTGAGGTAACCACCAAGCTGTACCTAAGATGCACTCAATCTATATAGCTGGCAAGATTATCATTGCCACCTGGAATTTCTGAAAGCTGTGCTTTTCAGGCACAGACAATGCTCTTTGCAAGAAAAGAAGTAATCAGCACCATCTTCTACTCAGTATCCAGGGCCTTTACTTCTATCATGGAAAAGAATTTCAGGAGAGGGGCTGGAGCAATAGCACAATAGGTAGGGCATTTGGCTTGCATATAGCCTCCCTGTGTTTGATTCCTAATATCCCATATGGTCCCATGAACCTGTCAGAGGGATCCCTGAGAACATAGCAGGAATAAGCTCATAAGCTCTAAGCACAGCCAAGTATGAACCTCAACACACACACACACACACACACGCGCGCGCGCGCGCGCGCGCGCACACACCGACACCACATACACAAATAATTTTAGGAGATGACAACCCATGGAGATAAATGTTCTTGTTGCTGTTGTTTGGGGCTGGAGCAATAGCACAGCAGGTAGGGCATTTGCCTTGCATGCGGCTGACCTGGGTTCCATTCCTCTGTCCCTCTCAAAGAGCCCAGCAAGCTACCGAGAGTACTGCGCCTGCATGGCAGAGACTGGCAAGCTCCCCGTGGCGTATCGATATGCAAAAGAAAGTAACAAGTCTCACAATGGAGACATTACTGGTGCCCGCTTGAACAAATAGATGAACAACGGGACGACAGTGCTACAGTGCAGTGCAGTTCCTCACAGTGATTCACTAATAAAAATAAATAAATAAATAAATACATAAATACATAAATAAAATAAATAGTACAAGCTATGGAGGAATACGGACTTCTCCAAAAAGCAGATTTCCATAGAGTAAAAGAGAGCAGATGCCTAATGAGAGTTGTGAGCAATTATATAATGGAGTACCGCTAATTGATTTGGGTAAATGATTATGTAGATTTTTGTCCAAGTTATCTCAGCTTGAGTTAACCATTGTTAGGGTATTGTCCAGGAAAAAAAGAATATGAGTTCTAGTGGGCTACTTTTTTTCCTGTTTTAATGAAGGCATTTGTTCCTGCCTATTAATTGTTCCTGGGTGGGGTCAGCCCTTGCCCAAAGCAATCTGAAGAAAGTTCCTTTTCAGACTATATCTTATCCAAGCATTTCTTGGTTATATGACTTTCTGAAATATACTATCAATTCCCACCCCTTACTTCCTGCATCAACTATTTTTATTTCTATGTAGTATATCAACTTATGTGCCATTTTAACCCTAATAACAATTAGTTATAATTGATATTCAATGAAGAAGTGATTTAAATATAACTATCATGGCTGACTATGCCTGTTTGATACAGACCATAACATACTCTTAAATATAGAGAAAAAACTAATTACTCTCATCCTTTATTTTGGGGTATTCTCTAAAACCAAATATTGAGACAGAAATAAACAACCATGAAAGTAGTTCAAAACCAAAGGGCACGAGTAGGGAATAGGAAAAAGTAATCAGGAAGGAGGCATGCCCATATGAAGTATTGTGAACTATAAAGATATCTGCTTCAAATATACATGGAATCTTTTACAATACTTTTAAATTAAATATAAAGATATTTAAATGTTGGAGACCAGCACTGCAGACAGGAATATTTTCCCCTTTTCAGCTGCCTTCTGGAAATAATTTCAGAGGCAGTTTTCCTTTTCTCACAGGAAGCCTGGCTGGTCTTTGACATGCAGATCTTAGGTGCTAGCCAGGCCTGACTTGACACTGTAGATTCCAGGCTCTGGCCCAGCCTAGTCTTTGGGATGTAGATTTCAGGTGCTGCCTAGTTTGTAATTGACATGTAGATTTCATGTGGCAGCCCAGCCCAATCTTTGGGATGTAAATCCGAGTGCTTTCAGCCCAAGGAAGGCTTCCATTTTGGTTTTGTGTCTTCTTTCTGGAAGCCTAGATTGCTGGCCTGCAGATACAAGAGAATAATGTTGCCTCAATGTTCTTCCTGTAACATCTTTTGGTGCCTTTGGTGACATCAATGTATTGCGCCCTTTGGAAGTGCCGGATTCAGAAAAAGGGGTTCCGAGAGAGAGACAGGAGGAAGGAGAGACTAGAGAAAGGAGCGGGGTAGATCCAGAGAGAGGCCGGAGCTGGGAGTGCGGGAGATGAGAAAGATGGAAGATTGAATAAACGGTAACTAATCAGCAACCAACTTGGTCCTCGTTCTTCCTTCGCCTTTCCTTGACCACCGGCCGTCCCGATCCAGTCCACACACTGCGGTTCCAGAGCACCGAACGCGGGTGGTGAGACAGAGCCGCCCGGAGAACCCGCGAGTGCACTCGCCCCTCGGCGAGCTTTAGTTTTTTACATTTAAACTCTTTCTAAATCGTTTCTTTCAAGTATTCCAAGACCAAGGTCCGGTGGTCTAAAAAAGATCATACCAGAAATTAAACCTTTCTTCATTGAGATTATACTTACATGACCTGTACCAATAGTGCAAATGTACTCTTCTGCTATCTATTCCTCTCCCTGTAGAATGCTTGAAGGTTCTCAGAATAGGTCTCCCTGAGACTCACAGAACTTTCCTCTTTAGTATGCCTCACTCTGACATGCAGATTTTTTTGAGAAAAAAATCCACTGGAGAGTGGATTAAGTATAAAATTTCAGTAGCACTGTAGCACTGTCATCCCGTTGTCTATCGATTTGCTCAAGCAGGCACCAGTAATGTCTCCATTTTGAGACTTGTTATTGTTTTTGGCATATTGAATATACCACAGGTAGATTACCAGGCTCTGCTGTGCGGGCGGGATACTTGCTGTAGCTTGCCGGGCTCTCCGAGAGTAAAGGAGGAATCAAACCCTGGTTGGCCATGTGCAAGACAAATGTCCTACCCACTGTGCTATAGCTCCAGTCCACTTCCATAATAAAAGTATTAGTACTCTTAATTATCTAGAATAATGAAGATTTGGAAATATTATCTAGATGCAAGATTGTTTGTAAAAATGAAATCTCCATTTAGTATCCATCTAATGTATAAATGTATCTCACTTAATTAATAGGTGAGACTCTCTCTTCTTTCAGGGCCCTATCCCACTTATTTGCTCAAGGACATAATTTCTCAGTTCTGTTACATGTACAAATAATGCATAGTAATAAAAATTTCACACACACAGAAACACACACTGACACACACATATAATATAATGGCATTTGGAATTTGTTTCTGATACCAACCTGATGTTTATTACTTACTTGCTGTACAAGCCTTAAAAGAACTTCAGAGGAGTTAGGAAGCTTTTTTTAACCTGTTCCTCTACACTGTTATCATCCTCCACTTTATTAGGAATGGTTTTGTCTCTTTATTACAACCACATGGATAATATAAAAAATCACCCTGCAACTTCTGTGTTGTGTGATATTTGGAAGTTCTGTGGTATATTTATCATCATTAAAGGATGAGCGCTGGAACTTGAAGAAATCTGAATGTTACCGAATTCAATGTATTTGTCTCTTGGTGGATGATAAGCCAAAAATCGCTGTATCACTGTCACTGTATCACTGTCATCCTGTTGCTCATCGATTTGCTCGAGCGGGCAGCAGTAACGTCTCCATTGGGAGACTTGTTACTGTTTTTGGCATATCGAATACGCTTCACCAAAATACCACCAAAAAATGGATGAGCAAAGTTTATTATTTTCTTCAATTAATGGAGAAAGGGAAACTAGTAAACTAGTGATTAAAAGCACTGCCTTCTGGAACCTGCCTGGGAAGTAAGGTAATCAAGTCTATTGCTGCTGAGGAGCTGTGGTTTTGGAAGTGGAGGTGAGGAGAAGACTGACTTGGGCTATATTGTATGGAGGAAATATCATGGCTCTGTGATTAAGGATCACTTCTGGTAGTACTCAGTGGACTATATGCGTCACCAGAAATTAAAATGAGGTCTGCCAAGACAAGTTCTCAATCCTCTGTACTGTCTGTTTCTCAGGTAGTTGTACTTTTCTGAGCTTATCTGATTGTTAGCTCATGTTGCTACATGTTGAATAAATGATAGATTAATTCTTTCCTGGGAAGAGATGAAATTCAATTTTTAGGTGTACAAAGGTGAGCTTCTCTGCATTCTGAACATACTTTAGATGCGGCACTTGGAACAAATGAAGCATATGGCAATGGTCTGCTGGTCCTAGGGAGAAATATGTCTGTAAAATTGTTTCAGCCACAGAAGCAGAGTTGCCATAGAATGCCCAACACTTAATGGTAGGTGTTGCTTGGATAACATGAGCAGTCTGATAAAATCTATCTCAGAATTATTTACCTATGGAAAAATATTTATTTCTCATGGGCCAAGAGATAGCCTATAGTTTGTGAATTCCCCCACCCAACTGTGCTGTGCATGGTTGAGTATGAACAGGTTTCCATGGGTATTTCATCTTAGTCTCTGAGCTAGAATACTCCAAATTCAAAGAATAAGAACCAAAGAAATGCACGGTTAGGCTATACCTTGTGAACTGGCCACTTTCATAGAGTGCAATAAAAATGACTAATGCTGAGAGGATTTAAAATGGAATGTTAATATGTCACCATGAGTATAAGACTTGCTGGATATTTGTGCCTTCTTGCCTGTTTATTTCTTGGTTATTTATTCTTGGGAATAAATAGCCAATATATATAATTTTCATCCACCTCTAATTTGATAACTTTTTTGGTCTCATTTGATGGACTGCATGAGATCAGTTAACCTGATTGTCTCACAAATATAAGATGATATTATTTTAGATGGTGGTATTAAAACCCATGCTTATATATCTTTTACTATGACTAGGTTTTTGTGAGTCAGACTGCTATTTGCTCACAGTGGCACATATTTATAAAAAATTATCTCAGTATATGGGCATTCTATCTCAAGAGAATATGCTACCAACTTCAGGAGGCATCAAGTAATCAATAACTAACTGACAAGATAATCTATAGGTTTCTTTATAAAATTTTATTTTCATAAGTGTTCACATTAATTTAATATACATCACCAATCCCACCACCATTACACCTTCCCACCACCATTATTTCGTATTTTCCCAATACTGTTCAAGATAAGATATTTTCTATTGCTTATTATGAATATCATGAGAGGTTGCATGCACTCCTGGAGTTCTAAATATGTAAGTGATTTGGGTCTAGAGACATCTCTGTAGGGAGCTAATCCATTTTGACATTAATTTGTGAGTGTCTGGATTAAGGCCTGTGGTCCGCTTAAATGATGCCCGGAGGTAGATCGTGGGCATGGTAGCCAGGACCCTGAATGCGTGGGGAGATGGGAAGGGATAAACTACCTCCACTGCCATGTGACCTGGCATCTTCAGAGCCTGTTCCCATGTACCTGGGTGTTTCTTTTGAAAGTTTGTTGCCACTGGGGGTTCATCTGGAGTTGATGGAGCAGGGACACTCACTCCATCTGAGGAGTCCTGGTGAAATCGGCTCAGCATGGGGTCCAGAGAGATCTCCAGTGAGCTGCTCTCTTCCGGGATTCACTACTACATCTGTTCTATAGGTTTCCTAAAGCTGGTATTTACTCTACAATGATAGTCATATGGTAGTGTGCAATAACTGATACTTCAAGAAAAGCAGTGGCCCTAATTTTTCATGTTTGTTTATTTCTGTGATATAAATTTTCCCACTATGGTTGATGCCAATCTACAAACAAAACATCAATAAAAGCAGTGTTATGACATGGTGGGCACAATCAGCTCTTATGTTCAAGTATGTTTCAGCATATTACTCAATCTACACTCCAGATATTCCTATGGGAAACACTGGGTAACATCTCAATCAATACCTTTCAGAAGCTACATTTTTACTCAAATACTTTCCCTATTCTAACCTGATTCCCTCACTTACCTGTAGTGACCCCCATGTACACACCAAAACAGTCTTCCTTCAATGAAACATAGGAGCTATGGCTTTAGGTTCTGTTTCTACAGAACATACCCCAAGTCAGTCAAAGAAAATCTGCTGCACTTTTGACAATCCATCTAACTCATACCTAGAAACATTGTTCTCAATTACTTTGCCTATAAAACTCTGAGTGAGGAACGCTGGCTACCACTTCAAGCCCATATTATTCTAATTGCATCCATTTATTTTCTGACAGTAAAGCTGAGCAAGTTGAACTTTACACATTCAGAAATACTTATTCCTCCAAAATTTAAGTTTTATTACCCCTATATTCTTATCTCTTGTCATCATCCCTTGTTTACATAGGAAACTCATTCACTATTTGAATGATAGTGCATATTTCAGCAACACATTCCTTTTCATTTGTCAAAATGGTATATTGTCTAGACTAATGGTTCACAATCTTTTCTAACCATGTACCATATTTGATCTTCTTCACTTCCTATGCATCTGCTGTCTTACTGGAAGGCCCTCTGCTTCCATGGCCCCCATTTGCATGATTTACACCTGTGTTTTCCTTGTAATATCACTGGGCTCACAGGGACTTATATCATCCCCAGTTGAGAAATACTCATCAAGGTCTGGTGCATTTTGGGAACATACATAATATATCTCCTCAAGCATGACCATGTAATTAAGCATTTATACTCATTTTTTAATCCTCTTCCATGTAAATTCTATAATTTTTACTTCACTTATATCAAGCCATCACTTTATTCAAACTTTCAAATACCATTCAAGCAACATATTAGTATCATCATCCAGCACCTTTTATAGGCTGCATTAAACCTGGTATTAATCCAGATCCAGTATTAAATAGCAATACTATAGTGCTGTTTGCTGCTCCACCATCCCTGGTGAGAATTTCCTTTCTGACATCACTGAGCCTATTTTGAATTGTGAGATAGAGTTGGTTCCTGTCAGTCAAGTCTTAGCACCCTTAAGGTCCAACCTGCACCATACTAATGGGCACACACTACAGCTCTATATGTTACTCAGTAAATTACATGGTTCTGTTATACTTTATGCCATTTGGTGAATAAAGGCAGAGAAGTATGAGAGCAACCCCATCCTAATCCTTCAGCATCTTTCCAGGGGATCTTCCTACAAAGACTCAGCCTCAGTACAGCAAGAATATTAATAAACCAATGGGGAAAACAAACATAACCTCCTCAAGCTCAATTAGTGAAACATTATCACCAAAGACATAGCCAGCTCAGGAAATCCTCAGACAATTGTTTTATTCATACCATTATGAGGACATTTCATAGCTCAAATAAATGGTGGCTGGCACAGGTAGTGTCAGCAAAGCATGAGAAAGTATAAGATTTCAAAGCAAATAAATTATTACAATCACAGATGCCAGAAATGAAGAGCATGTTAAGTGATATATAAAACTCAGTAGAAGCTCTGATTGGTAGAATAACAGCACCTGAGTAAAAGATCAGGGTGTGCCAATATAAGAAGGAAAATTCTAGGATACATCAGAAGGTGAAATATAGTCTGAAAAGAAATAAACAACATATTAAATCATAATTGTATGAGCTCTAGAGGAACAAAATAAGAATCACTAGAGTTCCTGAAAAACAGAAAGGCAAATTTGATGAGGATGAAGAAATCACAGTTAAAAACATCGTACATAAGAATTTCTCAGAGTTGAAAAATATAATCACCAAATTCCAAGAGGTCCAAGTGTTTCCAGCAAAAATAGATTCAACCAAGAAAACTCCAAGACACATTGCACATTGTACTGAAAATGAAAAAAGTCAAAGAGAGAAACAATATTGAAATCAGCAGGATCAAAAAAGAACCTACATACAAAGGAAAGACCATAAAATTTGCAGCAGATCTATCAAAGAGATTCTATGAGCCAGAAGAGAATGTAGGACTATAGTAGAAAAACTTATCTAAATGAATGTTATGTAGCTGCATTATAATTCAGACTTGAAGGAACTGTTAACAGCTACATGGACAGGCAATAGCTTAGGAAATTTATAGTCTCAAAACCAGTTTTGCAAGTGTTAAAAGAGCTTTTTTAAAGATCAGGACAAAGTTCCCAACATGAATATGGCACTCTTTAGTGGTACATAGAGTTACCCTCTACAAGATTAGGAATAGTTTCTCTCTAGCTTGCTAAGGCATTGTATATATATATATATATATATATATATATATATATATATATATATTTCAGTAATGAATTACTGTCATTTATATTAACTGTACTGTATCTGATCAAGGTTTTACACTCACAGATTTTTACTGCAATCTTTATCTTATTAATACAAACATTTCAGCAGTATCTATAATACATTTCTGATATTAAACAAATATTCCTTTTCTTAGAATAAAACACTGTACTTATATAAGTCTACTCATAGTTTCCCATTTAAATTTTCTTAATTCTCTTTATGTTTGCTAAATTTTGCAACTAGTATGGTTTAACTATTTAATGAAAACTCTAAAATATATTGCCACATTAAATAGTTTCTATTAAATAGTTAAATCATCATCATCACCATCATCATCCCATTGATCATCGAATTTGTCGAGCGGTCCGAGCAACCTCTCCATTCATCCTATCCCTGAGATTTTAGAAGCCTCTCTCTACTTGGCCTTCCCAACTATGCCGCATTGGAGGCTCTTTCAGGGTCAAGGGGATGAGACCCAGCTTATTGCTGGCTTTGGCGTATGAATACGCCATGGGAGGCTTGCAAGACTCTCCCATGTGGGCAGGAAACTCTCAGTAGCTTGCCAGTTTCTCCCAGAGGGGGAAGTTCCAGCAACTTGCTTTTAAGTCTCTGGATGTTGGTCGTTGCTGAGATTACACACACCTGGGTTCCTCTACTGGTACCTTCATGTGTGAGGCTTATCCGAAAGTGTAGAGAAGGGCCTCGAGCATGGCTGTGGCTAGGTTCCGAGGGTCTTCGGCCACCGGGAGCTCTGCTCGGGGTGGGGAGGGAAGATGAAGCCTATCCTCTCTGAGGGGCCCCGCGGAAGATAGCCAGGCATGCGGGCAAGAGACTCTCAATATTGAATATTGAATATGTTCAATATTTTCAGTTAAGTCATACTAGATGTAAAATAATTTTTTAATAAAAATTTTATTTTATTAAATCACTGTGTGGAAGATTACAATGCTTTCAGGCTTAGGTCTCAGTTATACAATGCTGAAACAACCATTCCTTCACCCGTGCCCATATACCATCACCAAAAAAAAAAAACCCCACACAGTACACCTCCCATCCCGCACCCACACCCCCTACCTTGTAACTGAAAAGTTTCATTTTACTTTCTGTTTACTTTGGTTACATTCAATATTTCAACACAAACCTCACTATTGTTGTTAGGAGTACCCCACTAGATTCAGACCTACTGTGAAGAAAAATGAGGTCGCTCGGCTGCAGTAGCTGCAGCGCGGTTTTGGTTTTCTGTACTTTAAGTCCAGGGAGATTTCTTCCAGATATTGGATCATTGCAGGCTTGAAAACCCAATCTGTGGTCATCTTAATATGGTGGACACCGCGCCCTTCATCCCCGGAGAGAAAGAGGCGAGAGAGAGAAATATCTTTCCCCTCCTGGGCGGGCACAGGGCCGAGGCTTAGTTCTCAGGCTGGAGACATTCTGCGAGGAGTTGCCCATGCCGAAAGAGGTTTTGCTGGGTCTGGATTCACGCTTGTGCAGCTTCGGAGAGGCCGCACACGCGTGCGGACCCCGGGATCACATCTCGGCGGTCAGATGTAAAATAATTTTAAAAGAAGCTTCATTTATCACAACAAAGACAGTAATTACCACAATATGGTTCAAGTATAAAATTATATTTAATTCAATATAGTTTGGATGTCAGAGTTGAAAATTGAGTTATGTGAATAGGCAGCATACCATTTTGTCTCAAATGACTTAAATTTCTTTATTTAATAGGCTAATATCAGGGCTGGAGTGATAGTACAGCAGGTAAGGCATTTGCCTTGCACACGGCCTACCTGGGTTCGATTCCCAGCATCCCATATGGTCCTCTGAGCACTGCCAGGAGTAATTCCTGAGTGCAGAGCCAGGAGTAACCCCAGTGCATAGCCGGATATGACTCAAAAAGCAAAGAAAAAAGGCTAATATCATATAGAAATCAATCACCACAAATTGAATGTTATTAATTTATTTTATGATAATTCCATTTCCATTCTTTTAATTTTTGTTGGAGCAAGTAATGTGAAATGCATTTTTTATATGTCTGCCAAGAGGGTGTGGGGAGTGAACCTGGGGTTATTGATAGAGATAATGGGGACATTGGTTTTAAACTATGTGTTGAAACGTTGTATACCTGAAACAACTGTATTATGAACAACTTTGTAAATTATGGTATCTTAATAACAATTTTAAAAATCAATTTTAATACTGGAAAATGCATCCATATTTGTGCATTTTTACTTTTCTGACAATTTGGGTATTTGTACAGCACTCCTGGGTATAGCACACTCAGGATTCAATCCCAAAACTGTATTATTAGATTCTGTTGGTACATATTGGCTAGATTATTCAGAACTTTGCCTTTGACATTTTCTTCTCTTACTATGCTCAATCTGTCCAAATTCAGTTCATGAGTTACATGACTGTATGCATTGGATTGGGAGCCAGGATGGGAACTTATGGGAACTTAATATACAACAGGAGAAGAAATAAGTTTTCTTGTAAGAGAAGCTTCTGCATTGATATGAATGGAATTGTGAGAAATAGTGTTTAATACAAAGGAGTAGAGCACTTCCTTGACTTCAGGAAACTTATGAGAATAAAGAAATGGAAGAGTTTTTAAACAACTTTCTAGACATACAATGAACACATGCAACTTACCCATTTAAAGTATTCAGTTAAATGCCATTTTTAGTGAATTCACAGATATATGCCACTCTCACCATATCTTCATTAATGAAAATGAAACCCTGTACTTTTTAGCTATTTACTTTCAAACAACCCCTGTGAATAGGGACTGCATAATACATGGGTGTTTTTATGTGACTGACATGTTTCATTTAGCATAATGTTTTAAAGACTCACTCATGTCGTACAATTTAAGAGTAATTGTCACATGTCCTCAGCCCACATATCATGTCTCCTCACCTCACAAGTTGGCCCTTAAACCTGGTGAAATAAACTGCCTGAGGTGGGAACAAAACTCATCCATAAATCTACACTGAATTTACAAGTAAGCCTTGGTCTGATCTTATGATGCCAAAAACAAATGCCTTTATAAACACTTCCAAGGCCCTCTGAAATTCACAGATCACCTTAAATTACTGATTAATAACACTCATTCTTCCATTGTTTTTCCAATGCATCTGTCAGACTCAGCAATGGCCATCCATTGTACTTTGTCCTTATAATTACTTATTACTATTACTTTCCAGAGTCTGTCAAACTTATGACATATTGCCACAACCAGTGTATTTCCCTCCACCATGATAATTTCAGAGATTGAAAGCTGCAATATGCTTGAAGTTATTCATCCACTATTCGCCACCAGTGATTTCGTTTTTATTACCATTCAACTATGAGTGACCCAATTACATCACACTATTTCAAATTTTGCTTTATCAAATAACCCCTAGAAACATCTCTTCTATAGAAGATTCTCTAGATTATTAGATGTTTATGTGCATAAAGGAAAATTATTGAGAAGTGCTCTCCAGAAACACTACCTAGAAAGCAATCAAAGATGAAGAATTGGAGAAGAAACAAATGCAGACTAGTAGCAACAAAGGCTCTATCTAATCCTACAGAGAGCTCTAGTGCTCAGATGACCCCCTTTAGTTTTAACCTGACCAGTCATGGAATATATGGTGTCCCCAGGTAAGAACATAAATACAGTCAAGGCAGTTACCTTAAGTGCAGGAGGAAACTTAGTTGTTTGAAGACTAAAAGACATGGATCTCAAAAGCTATCTAGATAAGTGTCCTTGAAATAAAAGTTTATGGGAGGGCAACACATTATAGCATACACAATTAGATCAATATTTCAAACATCCCATTGCAATCAAATGATTTTAGAATTTCCCAGAGCCTGCTTAAATTTCCAGTTCCTTAACAACTATGTCTTATTTATTTCATTATACACCTTAAAATTCTTTAACTCTAGCAGTTTTAAAAATATACTTCAAGCTTACTTATCCTTCTATTTTTTTTCTCACTCCCTTGAGTTCTAAAGAAGAGTTCTAAAGAAAGAGACCTTGGGAATCTTAAATCAGTTATCAATTAATATAGTGACTTGCACACAGCATACAGTAACACTATTAGTATAATATACTAATATTATCCTATTTAAATATGATATTACATTGTCCTTTACTATAATGAAAGATTCATAAACAATTCTAAAGGACTTCTTAGCAATCTTAAATCTGTATATAACTAATTATTGATTTTTATATAGTAAGTGGACTGGAGCGATAGCACAGTGGGTAGGGCGTTTTGCCTGGCACGTGGCTGAGCCGGCTTCCATTCCTCCGTCCCTCTTTCTCTGGTAGAGCCTGGAAAGCTACTGAGAGTATCCTGCTCGCACAGCAGAGCCTGGCAAGCTACCCGTGAATATTGGATATGCCAAAAACAGTAACAATAAGTCTCTCAATGAGAGACGTTACTGGTGCCCGCTCAAGCAAATTGATGAATAACGGAACGACAGTGCTATAGTACTATATAGTAAGTTATAATACTTCTTTTTGGCCCACACTCTTGTGTTTTCTTTTTTTTTTCCTGCTCCCGCCCAAATCCACTCTTGTGTTTTCTTAATTTTCTTTTTTTTGTGAATTTATAGCTTTTGTATTTATAGTCATCAGATATGGACTCAATTATGCAGAATCCAAATTAATTTGTTAGAACCTTAAACAAATCTTTATGAACCTTGATCTGAGAATACCAGGCTCTAGAGTAATGAGAAAGCGGTTTTATTGTTTAAGCTATTGTATTTTTATAACAGACTATACAAAATAATATACTGTCTATTCTTTGTACCTTTGCAAGCTGAACTGAACTAAAGGAATATACTAAGCTGTTATAACAAGCTCATTTCAAATTCATTGCTCTGCATCTCCAGAACATACTTAGTGATGACTAGCAATCATAATAAACTTCACAATTCTATTTACTTACCATATTCTAATTCTAATTGATGAATATTTCATTTTTTTCACTATTCAAATTCCCAACATTTCACTCTGAATTCCCCTAAGATATGATGACCTTGTTTCTTATTCTTTGAGAAAAATGAATCAATCAAACAATGTTTACCAATTCTGAACAACTTTGTAACTGTGTATCTCACTGTGATTCAATTAAGAAAACAATGTTCACAGATTAGAGAGAAAGCACAAAAGTTAAAGAACTTGAAGTTCATGCAGCCAATGATGGTTCTAGCCCTGGCACTGCATATGTTTTTCAAACACTTCCAAGAGTGTTCCTTAAGCACAGAACCAGAAGTAAGCTTAAGTAGTGCCAGATAAGCTCTAACACTTTCAAATAAATAATAATTTTCACACACTATACCAAAACTATTTACATTCCTATCTCCATTGTATTTGCAAACATTTATTTTCTTTTTATTTGCTAACACCTATGGAATACCTGTTACAATCTAAATTTTCCTCGTATTCATGTGGACCAGATAACATCCCCCATTCATTTATAACAAGGGTTGTTCCAAAAAGTATTATCCACATCAATCATTTTTTTCTTCTCTCCTTAATGATTCTATCAATATACAAACATGTCACTCTTTCTCCAAGATTAAAAAAGGAAAAAAAAAAGAACTATTCTCCATATTACTGCTAGATAAAGCTTTGTTTTCTCCCCTTTAGTAAAACTACCGAGAGTATCTCGGTAAGGCTGGCAAGCTACAGAGAGTATCCTGCCCGCACAGCAGAGCCTGTCAAACTACCCATGGCGTAATCAATATGCCAAAAACAATAACAACAAGTCTCACTATGGAGATGTTACTGGTGCCTGCTCGAGCAAATCGATAAGCAATGGGATGACAGTTACAGTGACAGTAAAACTCTTTAAAGATTTATTATAATGTTTTCAATTCCTCTCATTCTTTTTTAAATATTCTGTATTTTGGTTTTCACTCACTCAAATTCCACTGTTGAGTCTCAGAGTCATGAATAACTTGTATGCTATTAATTTCAGCAACTAACTACTAATGTTTAATTTACTTTACCTAACAATATTCCCAAACATGAGTGATTTATTTCCAGTGTCTCCAGATTCTGTTTCTATAAAGATACATTTTTTTGTCACAACTAATGGAATATGGATGTGTGAGCATGAAGAGAGACTGAGGACAAAACTGGCATCTTAGTGAGGAGGTAGAATCTAAGAATGCTGTAAAACCTCTTATAATTCATAAGTCCCAACCCCGACTACCATCAACACATAGTTATCTGTCCCAAAATGCCATTAGTATTAGAGCTGATCAGGATCATGTGACACGTGTGAAATTGTTTTGCACTGTATTTCAGGGCACCACACTTTCTGGATTTCCATTCTACCTTACTTCTACTTCAAGGGAGCATTTTTTCCTCAGTTCTATCTATAGTTCCTCTATTTATTTCCAGCTCCCAAATTTGGAGTGCTTGGAACCCAGAAGTTGGTTCTGTTTTTCTCTTTTCAGTTAGTACTCAACAAATAGGTGGGATTGTCTTTTTGTGTTGTTGTTGTTGCTTAGGCTACACAAGGATTATATATTCAGTATTTACTCCTATATCTGAGCTCAGGGATCACTCCTAGAGATTCTCAGAATATCATATGGGGTGACAGAATGGATTTTGAGTCAGCTGTGTGCAAAACAGGTGTCCTGCAAGATGTTCTATCTCTTCAACTCCAAGGGATCTCTGTTTCTAATGGATAAAAATGACTAGATCTTTATGCTACAGTACAAACCTTTTTTTGTACTTTCATAGCTCTTTCTCCATATTTCTGTACTGGGCTCTCTACTGTCATGTAGTCATACCTCCCTCAGAGCTGAGATCTGCACAACTGCTTACTCACAACATAATAGCTACAACAAAGTATGTTAGGTCCAAAATTAAGATTTTAAGCATTGTTTGACACCTGTTTGTTTTTTAATTTTTTCTCTTTTAGAAAAATGGAAACCTTTTTTTTTTCTTGCAGCTTCGGCTCCAAATCATGGAGTATCTCATCTCAACTTCACAATAAATCAAAGTCTGAGTAGTTCCTTTTATCTCTTTTTCTTTCCTGAACCAAGCCAGGCGTCATTACCAATTATCATAATAACTTGAATATTTTCCTACTTTTCTCTCTGTACTCTTTTTACTACTATAGTCTGTTCTTACTCAAAAAATAATCTTTCAAAAGTTACTCATTGTCAGCTATGGCAGTTATTAATGTCATAATAACTGGGAATGACACGTTGGACAAGATTTGAGGGTTAAAAATATATAAAGGATTATTCTTGATAAACCTTAAGTATAAGTATTGCAAACCACAATGTAGAAGAGAGAGAAAGAGAGAAGAGAGGAGAAGAAGAAGAAGAAGAAGAAGAAGAAGAAGAAGAAGAAGAAGAAGAAGAAGAAGAAGAAGAAGAAGAAGAAGAAGAAGAAGAAGAAGAAGAAGAAGAGGAAGAAGAAGAAGAGAAGGAAGAAGAAGAAGAAGAAGAAGAAGAAGAGGAAGAAGAAGAGAAGGAAGAAGAGGAAAAAGAAGAGCATCTGCCACAGAGGCAGACAGGGGGTGAGGGTAGGAGGTGATGGGAGGGAACCTGGGGACACTGGTGCTAGGAAATATACATTGGTGGAGGGATGAGTGTTGGGATATTGTATGACCAAAACCCAATCATCAACAATTTTTAAGGGTCTATCTCACAGTGATTCAATTTAAAAAATGTTAAGAAAAATGTTACTCATTTACTCAAAACCTTCTAATGGCTCTCATTTTCCTTAGTATACATATCAAAGTGCTTATGATGAATTAGAATCCACATAACAAATCTTCCTTACTTTTACTGCTTCATCTCCTACCACTCACACTCATACTCACTCTGCAATAGATGCACAGGCCCAAATTTGTTCAACAAACCTACAATATTAATTCTTTTCTATTCCATTGAAATATTAGTTTCTCCCTTTAGTGTATACATACTTCTACCTCAATGCTTTCAAGTGTTTGATCAAACCTGACTTCATAAATGAAGTTACCCTATTTATAAATGTAACAAATGTCCATATTCTCTCTAGATCTCATGACCATTTATATATCTTCCTTAGTGCAATTATTACATTCCAGCTTTATGTTCACATTACTTTCTATTTATTTTCCTATTCTGCAAGAACAGGTTTCTTTTTGTCCATTTACTTTTACTTACTGTATATTTTTCAATTGACATATCTGAAGTGCCTAAAAGAATGTCTATGATATATATCTCTGAAAATATTTATTAAGTGCATTTATTTTAACAAAAAGATGTGATGTCATTTTCAGCTAATAGTTTTAAAATAAATTAATTAATAGGAAATGCTATTCTTGTTTTCCCTATCACTTTCATAGTAATTCTCTTTAATATGGCAATGTCATTTGTAGGATAACATAGCCTCAGGTAGTTTAGGTTTATTGGGTTACTCCCATCACAGTGCTCCCATTCCTCTGTGTTTATTTGTAACTTCTTTCTTTGTGTTCTTTTGACTTGTAAATATTGTTTTCTCTTCTCCTTGAGTCCTTTACATAGTTTATTCAGAGCCAAGTCCTTTTGTATGGGCATAGAAAGACTGTAGCAAATGCTATGCATTTGTAACCTGGAAGTCATTTGACTCTACATGATATTTTCCTCCTGGATATCTGTTATCTAGACCTAAGCCTCAGCTGCCCTTACTTCCTAGCACCCCCAAATCAGGGTCCCAACAAGTGACGGGACGGACCCAGGGCAAGCAATGAGTTGTGTGCTACCCTGGCATCGAGATGGGCCTGGCCAAAGTGCTTAATGCTTAACTATAAGTTAAGAGCTTGGTCATGGACCAATGCTGTCATGATCCAAAAAGTAATAACTAGATTCGGACCCTGCTAGGGTTAGGAATGATTAATCTGGCCTGAGTGCTGTAGTCTGAGTCTGTGGCAAGATGTTGCCAGGAGAGCTGCCCTACAAGCCTCAATGTATTTCTTACTGTGTCCAAAGAAAAATAACTAGTATTAAGATGTTAATGAGTCCTTGGACTGAGGAAATAGAAAAACACCTTAAGAAGCATTTTGCAGGCTGGCAGTCAGGAAAGGCTTTGGAATGCTGTGCCCTCAGGAAGGGCTTTCTTATGTTGATTTTGCTACCTGGCTGGGTGTAGCCTAGAGGGCAAGGTGGAGAGAGACAAGTAGGGGGAGAGACTAGTAAAGGCAGGAACCAGAGCATGAAGAGAGAGAATCCAGAGAGCGGGTTGGAGGAGTGAGGAGCTAGAGAGAAAGAGAGCTGGAGGAGAGAGAGAAGAGAGGAGAAATGGGGAGCACAGAGAGACTGGAACAGGTGTGTGGAGAGAATGGAATAAACGGCAACTGATCAATCAACTGGCTTGGCCCTCATTCCCTCCTCCATCTGCTCCATGGTCTGGGCCAACCCGGCTGGGTGAGCGGCCCGAGCCCGACCCCCCTTGAAACCTGGGGCTGCTCTCCCCCAGTTGCCCCCCGCCAGATATTTTTTACAGTCAGCTCTCAACTTTGTTTCTCTGGGATTCAGGTACCTCTCCATTCTTTCCCAAATCCAAGCTGCTTAAAATTGAAGAATTATCAAACTCTGGTATTTCTTCTTACAGTTTACCATAGAGAAAGCACCAGATAGTTACATTTATAAACCTAGTTAACTCTAAGGGAGATCTTTAGATCAATTTCTAGTATACCTCTCACATATGCTTCCTCCGTCACCATTTTTAGAGACTAAAATTATTATTTCATCAAAGTTTCTTCATAAGAAACTATTTACTATCATTTTAGTGAGAATATTTTTTTAAAATCTCAACTCTGGGACCTGGAACACCCAATGGCAAATGCACCTAACTCATAGGTGAGCAAGTTCGATTTTGATTTTTACCTTCAAGTGATGTCGGTGGGCCCCACGGGTGACTTACGTGAAGCGGGGAGGAGAAAGACGGTCACTTTCTCTCCAACCACCTCAAACACCCAGGACCCAGGGTTACTGGGTTCTTGTCTCGCTCTCGGAAAAGGATTTCAGGAGTAGACAAGCAGTGAGGTAACAGATTTTATTTAGAGGTTTCTGAGGGAAGGAGGAAGGATAAGTGGGAGAGAGAATAGTAAGAATAACGCACTCAAGAGAGAACGCGGGCTTCTCCAAGGGTGGAGAGAACTCTACACACATCCTAGCACTGGACACGAAAGCATGAAAGTACACATCTCAAGGGGGGAGATGAAGGCAACACATGTGCTTGGGCACCACATGTGCTCGGCCACGTGGGCACAAGCAGCACATGGGCCCAGGCAGCATATGCGCGCACTTCCTTTGTTCAAAGTGTCTTTTATAGGGTCTCTTCAACCTGCCCCAACGTGGGGCTTCTTCCCAGGTAAAAGTCCGTTGCTAAGGAGGTTACCAGGGAAGTTGGGAGTGGTGATGGTCTTCTTTAGGATGGATCACATTTTAATCAGATTAAGGGAGAGGTCGATAGAATTCCAGGAACTTCATGGGGAGGGGTCCAACCTCCTCAGGGTCCACTGAAGGTCTTATCATGTCTGTTTTCTGTATCCACAGGGTGGGTCAGTCTCAGGATTCTCCTTCCTGGAGACTTTATTAATCTGTTTCATTGCCAAGGGCCTTTCCCTATCTAACTGCCTACATCACAAGCACTGATTATTGTCCCAGCATCCCTGCTGTTTCAGAACCTGGTACCACAATAGAATATTCAATCCCAAATACACCACAATCACGTAGGATATATGCACACTATAACTTAAAAAGTGAACCCCTAGGGAAGAACCACAACTAAAACTATTCAAACACCAGAGTCAGGGCTATGACTCCTGGTATTATCCCATCTAAAACATGGGTACAAGCACTATAATAAAAGTGTACATAAAATATTTTGTGAATCAGCAGACCAAATATGCAAAGAAAACAACTACTCATGTGTTCAACTCCCAGTTATCATAGTAACAAAGGGCAGGGGAAGTAACTTATTTTCTTTGATACAAAATGAAAAATTATTGCAAAACATTAAAAGCTGAGTATCCCCCATGAAAAGTTTCACTTGAATCTTGAGGGAGGACTGTCACTGTCACTGTCATCCCGTTGTGTAAAAAATACCTGCCTGGTGGAAACCCGGGTAGAGCCCTGGCGCCTCTCCCCATCGGCCACTCCACGGGTTCGGGGGTTCAGTCCCGGGCCACTCACCCATAGGGCAGACTGAAGAGGAAACGAGGGCCAAGCTGGTTGATTGATCAGTTGCCGTTTATTCTATTCTCTCTCTTTGCTTTACCCCTGGCTCTGGATCTCTTTCTCTGGATCTCGCCCCCAACCCACTCTTACAGCCTAGTTAAATTCCCCCAGCATGAGGGCTTACACATAGGTGTGGTCACAATCAATGACCACACCTATGTGTAAGCCCTCATGCTGGGGGAATCACAATCACAATGTGGTCACAGGTTGGAGTTCTTTCCCTCAGGGGATGCTGCTTCCAGGACAGATTCTCATTCAGCAGGAGGATCCACCCAAGGGCGGAGTCCCATGAGTGTGTTTCTCCTCTCCTCATCCAGCAAACATATAAGCATTCATAATACTAATCATTTTGTATGGACACAATAAGAGATGCATTAAGCTTATAGAATTGCTCTCTTGGGGCCATCTCGATCTCAGACTATAGTGCTCAGGCCAGATTAGTCTTTCCTATCCCTAGCAGGGTCCTAGTCTCATCGTTACTTTTGGATCATGACAGCATTTGTCCATGATCAAGTTCTTAACTTATATTTAAGAGTTAGGCACTTTGGTCAGGCCCATCTCGATGCCAGAGTAGCACATAACTCACCACTTGCCCTGCATCTGTCCCGTCCCTCATCGGGACCCTGCTTTTGGGGTGCTAGTAACTGAGGGCAACTGAGGCTTAAGTGGAGAAAGCAGATGCCTGGGAATGAATAATTTTAGAAGCCAATTAAATCCCAAGTTACAAAAGCATAAAATTGCCTTCTCTTGTCTATACAAAAGGGACACATTGGTTTAAAGTAAACTATTCAAAAGACACAAGGAGAGGAGAAAGGCAATATTAACTTATAAATTCAGTGTCCTACGAAGGTCTGACCTTACAAATTAACAGTCAGATTAGGGGTCAGATTAGGGGGAAAGTTGATTAACTGTTTTGGGGAAGAGAAAATAGAAGTTATTACAGCTGAACAAAGGGATGGGAGTGACTTAGGAACACATTGATGGGTGCGACTGGGATAAACCTAAACTCCTTGTGTCAAGGGGGGAAGGACACAGCAATGTCATCCTACACTGCTGTTCATCAATTTGTTCAAGCAGGCACCAGTAACGTCTCTCATTGTGAGACTTATTGTTACTGGTTTTTGGCATATCGAATATGCCATGGGTAGCTTGCCAGGCTCTGATGTGTGGGTGCAATACTCTCGGTAGCTTGCCAGGCTCTCCGAGAGGGGTGGAGGAATCGAACATGGGTCAGCAGCATGAAAGGCGAATGCCCTACCACTGTGCTATCACTCCAGCCCCTTGAGGGAGGACAACAGAATTAATTTACTTTCATGAATCCTGTCTTCCTTTATTAAAACTTAATTCACAGTGAACATCAAAAATAGCTTATGTAGTGAACAAGGAACACCCAGCATTTTGTTTTTGACTGATTTCCAGATATTTATAGATGCCAATTCCCTTGCCTGTTTTCTTTTCTTTTTTTTTTTTTACTTTTTAAAGATTTAAATTAAAACTCACCAGTGCACAGTTAATTTTAAAGGAAGGTATACAATTATTTCTTTACAAAGGGTACATTAGGTCTGAAAACTTAAGAATTGAAAAGCTAAGTGACTAATTGGAGTTTTTATGTAGCCAACAAAGGAATCTAGCATGCATCAGTTCTAAATTACAACACTTAGAATGACTCTGCAGGTAGATTTACATACACAGAACACTTGCACTTTCATCCAGTCTATGCCTCATGCTCTTTCCTGACTTCCTGATTGTGCATGGTTGTTTTCATGTTAGTCTTTCTGTAGAAGTGTTGTCGAAATCAGATTCCTTCTTGTGGTGTAGATTTTGTGTTATACTGAACTATGATTCTATTATGATTTATAATACAATATGCTTTCCATGTATGACAGAAAGCAATGAATTAGCATGTCAAATTTCATTTTAAATTACTTGACATAAAATACTTGACATTTGAAAACATAACACATTTTCAATGTCCTATCTAACATCTACAACTTGCCAAACTGGGACTAGTAACAATTTTCGGTAGTCACAGTAACACTTAGACTGAGTGATATACTCAGTCTACTGATACTCGGCCGCTGATAAATTATACCTCTTCTGTTTTCTCCACTCCAAAATGAGAAGACTTGAGCCTAAATCAATATGCAAAACTAACACATCAAATTACAAGTAAATTTTGTTGATAGTAATGAAGAATTTATGTCAGAGTTCAGTCTCTGACATATGTAGTGTTTCCCATACATATGTAGTGTTTCCCATACATAGTGTTTGACAATAGAAAAATTGTCAAAGAACCTAAGAGACCGATGGTATTTGCTGACACATTGGGTGTGGGTGACTGGTAGTAACCTGGTGAAGAATAAATAAGAAGTACCTCTTAAGTTACTGAGCTAACAATGAGGATGTATCATATTTCAAACTTCTAAAAAGATAATGGTAAATATATTTTTTTTACTCCAATAAAAATAGAAGTAATTCTAACTCTTGTGTTGATGGCTTCTCACTGGATATTTGATAACCACTTTACAGATTTTTTTTAACATAGTTGGAAATTCATAAGCTAGCTTTGATGAAGAGAATTTCCAAATACTTAAAACAGAAAAGAATTTCAGTAACTATTTTTCCAGTTCTCTTCTTTATAAAGCTAGGAAACTGAAAACTAAATACTTAAAGTATCTATGAAATATGTACAGCAAAGTGGAGACAGACTAGAATCTAGTAGTCATGACCTATATCTACTTAGGTCTTTCTCTATACCTTGTTGCTTGCCCTAGTAATAATTAATTGTAAGCCTCTTTTGTTTTCAGAGTTGTTGTGAATGTGTGATCAGCTTTTCTTACAATATCATAGGAATGGGTGAAATTTATTAACATCTTTCAAAGATGGGGGCAACTTCTACTTATAATAAGCAGTAATCATAGAAAGATTAATTGCATATAAAACTAAGATTTCAAAGCAATTGTTAAAATAATAGTGTTTGATTATAAGGCATTTTCATATTATTTCTTAAAAAGTACAAATAAAGACCTCCTAGATATTGCTCAGAGCAATCTCAAGACCTCTGTTAGTTAAAATCAACTGACATTATTATCTTGATTGATAAGTCAGTAAGAGTTCATAACAAAGTTCAAAGGGTTCCACACTATTGTCCAACATGACCAAAAGTTCTGATTATCTTGTCACCAGTTAGAACAATACCACTAATTTTCTTTAATATACTTTACACATTCTTTTTCTCTATTGCAATTGATACTTGCAAAAAACAGGTGAAGATGAAGACTTTGTGTAACCACATTAATAATCAGCTTCTAAAGTTAGACTGTCATTGACTGCTTTCTTCTTTCTATCCCTCACAGCTTCCCAGAACTGAACTTAAAATAGTAGTTTTAGATACTTATTTTATTATTTCATGATTGACTAAAAAGACCTTGATAGAAACACATTTATCTGTTTTACAGTATTTCTAGTGGCACTACTGCACAATATTTATGAATAAAAGCAAAGATCATGCATCAAAAGTCAATATAAATGTGACATGAACTTCATTGCACAAAGTTGTATACTTTTATCAGTTTACATACATCATTTTTGTTGTAGCAGTGATGTAAAATGTTAAACATCTGCTTTCAAAACTTAATCAAATAATATTTGTGTCAAATACTCTTTGAAAACAAAATTAAAACCAGCTTTTTTATGCAGAAAATTGACTATTAGTTTCTTTTCAGAGAGGAAAGGGGTTGTAGATAGATAAAATAAGGAAAAGGAGTTAACTATTTGATGAAAGGCAGAAACTGGAACTTCAATAATGATTATAATCAATATAAAAACATCAAACTATAATGCAATATCTATCACAGACCAATGTTACCTTAATAAAATTATTTATTACTAATGATATCTGGAGATACACTTCAATACAGATATATTCTAAAATGTAAAACATGATCATTATTTCTTTTTAATACTATCTAAATCTTTAAGATGAGAGGAGATTTTAAACGAACAAAAATTATTCATATAGTCAGTAATTGATATTTCCTAAGCTAGCTTCTTTTTAAATGCTCAGAATACTCGGGTCAAAAGAATTGCTGAAGAAGACAATGACATTTATACTGAGATTGCAGCACCATCTCAATTCTAAATGCTATTTTTGCCTTTAGTGTATATGAGGCATACCAGTACTTCTTAGAGCTTAGTTGGTTATCTCCCTTGACTTCAATTTAACCCACCTAAGTTTTCAAAATCTCATGTTTGAAGTTTAAGGATTCAAATCTTTTCTTTTTTAAAAAAAGTTTTTATTATTGAATCACGTTGAGGTACAGTTGCAAACTTATGAATTTTCATGTTTGCATTTCAGTCATGCAGTGATCCATTACATCCCTTCACCAGGACCCATTCTCCTCCACTAATGTTCCCAGTATCCCTCCCACCACCCCAACCCCAACCCCCACCACCCCACTCTGCCTCTACAGCAGGGCATTCCCTTTTGTTCACTCTTCTTTTGGGTGTTGTAGTTTGCAATAGAAGTATTGAATGGTAATCATGTTTGGTCTATAGTATACTTTTGGCACACGTCTTTCAACCCAAATGGGTCCTCCCAACATCCTCTACTTGGCATTCCCTTCTCTGTCTCAGCTGTCTTTTGCCCCAGCATGTGAGGACTGTTTCCACGCTGTGGGGCAGACCTCCTTGTTCTTATCTTTACTACTCTTGGGTATTAGTCTCCCATTCTGTTACTTTATATTCTACAGATTAGTGCAATCTTTCTATGTCTGTCTCTCTATTTCTGACTCATTCCAATTAACATGATACTTCCCAAGTTGATCCCTTTTTATGCAAATTTTATGACTTCATCTTTTCTAACAGGTGTATAGTATTCCACTGTGTAAATGTACCAAAGTTTCTTTAACCAGTCATCTATTTTGGGGCACTCTGTATTTTTCCAGATTTTAGCTATTGTAAACAGTGTTGCAATGAACAGATCTTTGACATTTAAAGTGGTGTTAAATCATATCCATCTATAAAAACTCATAGCCAAATCCAACCAGAAACTATAAAGTATACTGAAGAAAATATAGAAAGAAACCTCCAATATTTTGCTTTAATGATTTGACACCACTGGCAAAGGTAAAAAAAATTAAAAATAAATAAATGGGATTACATAAATTTAAAGATATTTTGCATAGAAAATAAAACATAGGCTAAAACAAAGATAGCTAACTGAATGAGAAAAAAATACATTAAACACAGCTGATAAGTGTTTATATCTAAGGTATATGAGATACTTACAAAGATGTATAATAACAACAAAAAATAGAAAATCCTACCAAAAAATGGGGAAAGGAAATAAATAGTGGATGGATTGCTAATGGGCACATGAAAAAATGCTCAGCATCACTTATCATTAGGGAAATCTAAATCAAGAGGATCATGATATATCATCTCACACCTGTTAGAATAGCACATACCAAAAATAATAGAAACACATGCTGGCCCAGATATAGTGAAAAAGGAACTTTCCTCCACTGCTGGTGGGAATGATGTATCTGATTCAATCCCTCTGAAAAACAGTATGGAGGGTACTCAGTAAGCTTATAATTGAGCTGCCATATGACCCAACAATCCACTTTGGGGCATCTACCCCAGGACTTATAAACATTCATTCAAAAGTACATATGCACACCATTATACTGCTACACTTAGTACAATAGCTAAGATAAGGAATCAACCCAAGTGTCCAATGGCAGATGAATGGATTATGAATATGTGGTATACATACACAATGGAATACTATGCATGTGCAAGGAACGATCAAATCATGTCATTTGCTGCAACCTGATTGAAACTGGAATCTATGTTGATTGAAATAGGTCAGAAGGAGAAAGAGAGAGGATGATCTTACTTATCTGTGGTTTATAGGATAACTGGATGAAGAAATGTATTGCAGGAACGGTAGGATGCTGAGATCACCCTTAGAGAGAGCTTAGAGAGAAATACAAAGAAAGAAAGAAAACAAGATGGAGAAGGAAGATGAGAAAGGGAAGTAATGTGGAACAGGGGTTGGGATTTGTTTATGCTTATAATGTGGGAGAGTAGTGCAGTTATATGTCCAAAACAAAGACTCAACAACCCTGAACAGATGAGATCTGAGCTACAAACACTGAATTTTGTATTGTGCTTGTTAAGGCAGTAGGTGGCTGGATGGAGATAAATGAGGGAAACACTGATGGACAAAAGTTGACACCAATAATGGGATATGTATTAAAATATATGTCTGATACTCAGTTATGGAGAGCTTTGTAAATAACAGTGCGTTAATTAAATACAAATAAATAAATAAATTGCTCTTAAAGCAGTGTCTCTGGCTTTGACTATGGTTGACAACAAATGAATTATACCATTATTAAACTAAATCTGAAACAATGAAACTATTTTATATTTTTAAAAATTACTATTACTATATCATCAATGGTATACAAAAAAAGTTCTATCATGATATTAAGGTGTCAGTTTTAGAAATAAAAAAATAGTTTAGAAAACATTCAACTAGCCAAATCATAATGCACATGTGTACTTCTACGCTATATATCATTTATGCTGTGCTCAATTTTATGTTTTGGTTATTTTAATATAATTTATTTTTATAAGCTTGTTCACATTAGTTTACTACATTCAATATTCCAAGACTAATCTCACCACTATCACACCTCTCCACCACTGTTATTTCAAATTTTTCCAACCACTTCTTAAACCTGCCCAAATAGCAGATCCTAAATAATTTATTCTGCACTGCTTGTTATGAGTGATTCTATAAAAATGAATAAAAAGGGTTTTCTTAGAAGAAAGTGCATGAGGATTTTTGTACCTCACCCTGTAGCCATTGAGTCCTTGTATAAGAGATTATTAACATGTTATAGGTTTAACCTTGTGTGCTAACATTTTTTAATTGAGATTGGTCACTTTCTAGCTTACCCAACGTATGGTGCTCCTGGTACATCAATGGCATAGAATATGAGATGTTTCCTTGTCGAAAATGCATCCACACACTCCAGGAATTCTAAAAATGTAAATAAGGTGATATAGTTGGAGTTAAATTTTTAACTGGATGGTGACTTCGGGGTCTGAGGCATCTCTGCAGCTTGTTGATCTCTTCTGAGAGTTAAACTTATTCATGAATGAGTTTAATGAGCTTAAACGGTGCCAGAGACAGTTCATGGGCATGACTGTAAGGCTCCTGGAAGAACAGGGGGGGCGGGAAGGACACCCATCCCCAACCCCATGAGAGTCTGGAGATTTTGGTCACAAAACCTGCATATCTGAGTTATTCAACAGATTCATTCATGGATGAGGCTCATCGGAACCTGTGAAGATTGGCCATGAACATGGCAGCAATTGCATTTTGGGGGTTTTTGGCTGGCAGGGCTCTGTTTGGGTGATTGGGAAGACTCACTACCTCCCTCTGCCTGGTTGCCCCAGATATGAAGTTCAACCAGGCGCAGGGTACAGAGGCAAATCTGCAGCTTGTTGATTTCTTCTGAAATTTATTTTTTGAGTCTTTCAGTGCTCAATTTTAAAATGTATTCTCCCCCAATTATAGCAATGGAGGTTTGGTTTCATTTCACTTTGAAAGTCAATAAAAAAGTGATGGATCTAGATAAGGAGAATATTGATGACATGCCAGAAGGTGTAAGCTAGACTACTCATGTCTCTAATGTAACAATCTTGTCTCTATAGTCACAGGAAAATATTTTTGTAAAGAAGTAAAACATGAAGCATTATTTTATAAAGGGTGTTGTAATATAATGGGCACCATGATAATCAACAAACTATCTCGAAGATGGTAATTCCAGGTTAATTTCTGATGTGACTACTAATAAAGATCTCTGATTAAGGTTTCAATTTTTTAGTTTCTTAATCTTTAAAGGTTCTTCTTTTTTAGGGAAAAATGTGAAGGGTACATTCTCAACATTTTAAACAACATTAACCAGACAGATTTCTTTTTCACTAATATTGAATTCAACTCTTAATTTCTTTGGCTCAGCTTCATTATGGCATTATCCAGTTATCGTTTTTGTATAATTTAAAAAGAGTATCAGCTTTTATTTCTCTTTCATTTAGTGGTATGACAGAGACGAAAGTCTTAATCATTTTGTACAAAAGCCAATTCCCACTTGCTTATGCAACCTTTTATTGGAAAAGTATTTGAGTTGACTGGGAGAAGTTGTACATGAACTGAGTTTTCTTTGGGATAAGCACTGAGTTTTTATATCAAAGTTCCTAGGGATTAGAAAATAGAAACTCATATCTTAAAAGAAGGCATCAGAGTTCACAATGTAGAATGCTGTTCCCATAAGCAAACAAAGCTACTTGGGAAATTAATGGACTGAATAAAACTAACCTGTCTACAGTGTTCCCACGCTATCTACAGATAAATAATTTAGAGTCTGATTTAAATTCCTAATTTAAGGAATGCAACTGAATAACTATATGTTCATTTCATAAAATATGCTACAATATTTCCTTACAACTAAATATGGGCAAGGTAGTTTTCTGCACAGTTTATACTAATAAGCTAATTCAATCTTTATATCAACCATATAAGATAAGGAAATCTTTAATCCCTCTCTGTTCTTAACCACCCAATTAGAGAGAAACACAGAGTCATCAGAGAAACAAAATTTTTATACTGATTTAAAAAGAAGGATGGCAGATTGTTCTTAAGCTCTGGAAGTTAAAAATATGTATATACTATTATTACTAATATTTTAATTGTCCAATTAAAATTCAAGTAGATATCCGCAGAAGCATCATAGTCTGAATACTGTTAATATTCTCATTATTGATTGTTATTTGAGGGATAGACTGTGGAGAGACTACTTAATCAAAACTTTACAGAAAGTTCATCTTTTCAAAAATTAATTTCAGTAGTTTATATATTTGGCAAGTATTTGTTTGACTGGTCACTATGCACTAGATAACAACCTTAGTAGTAAAATTTGATTGCTCTCATGTAAAGGGGTAAAGTCAGCATACACTCAAAGTTTGTGCAAATCAAATTTCTAAACCAAAACTTACCAGTAGTTATAAAGTGCTAGATTGCATCAGAATTCTTTTTTATTATTATTAGTGAATCAACATTGGATACCGTTACAGACTTACAAACTTTCTTGCTTGCGTTTTAGTCATACAATGATTGAGTACCTATCTCTCCACCAGTGCCAATTTTCCACCACCAATGGTCCCAGCATCCTTCCCACCACTCCCACTCCACTCCCCCCCACCGCACCCCAACTCTGTAGCAGGGCATTACCTTTTGCTCTCTCTCTCCTTTTGGGTGTTGTGGTTTGCAGTAGAGGTATTGAGTGGCTATCATGTTCGGTCTTATAGTCTACTTTCAGCCTATCTCTCCCATCCCAAGCGAGTCCTCTGAGCACCTTTTACTTGGTGGTCCCTTATCTATCTGAGCTGCCTTTTCCCCTGACATGTGAGGCAGGCTTCTAAAATGTGGAGTAATCATCCTGATAATTATGTCTGCTGTTCTTGGGTGTTAGTCTCCCATTCTGTTATTTTATATTCCACAAATGAGTGTAATCTTTCTATGTCTGTCCCTCTCTTTCTGATTCATTTCACTTAGCATGATACTTTCCATGTTGATCTACCTATATGCAAATTTCATGGCTTGATTTTTTCTAACAGCTGCATAGTATTCCATCTTAAGCAAGAGAATATCTGGAGCCTGCTATATAGGAAGGGGTTATTTTAAATGAGGAGACTATCATTACATTAGACTTGTAAATATAGTTTTTTAGTGAAAATGTTACTTTATGTAGGTAATAAAGTATATGAAACAAATTAGAGATAATTATTTACTGGAGAAGTTTTTAAATGTTGATGAAATAGTTAATGAAATAGTCAGGTAGGGGTGTTCCTTGGTGGTAAATTTCAGGAAATCATAAAACAAGAAAAATTTTTAAAGACAAAATATGATCTGTAAAGAAGAAATACTGCTTGGTGCCAGCTTAAAAAGATAGATACACTTCCTCCTAAGATAATTAATAAATAATTAATAAGACCGAGAGAATGGAGAGAGCTCCAAAGCTGGAAGCCATTTGCCTTGTCAATGTCCTTAGTAGAGTCTCATCTTCACAGTCTGAGCTGTGGTAGTTTGAAACAGAAGCTAAGTAATCTTTGTAAGCTTCTCTAAGAAATGTGTGTCACTTCATCATAGAAAGTTCATGCCTCTTTTTGAATTTGTAATATATTTTACTTTATATTGCCCTCGTCTTTCTCTGTCGAAGCCTAGATTCTCCCTTGAATGCATATCATCACTTGATAAAATTTTTGCTGGACTGATTTTCTTCTGAAATTCTATACAGCAATAAAATATAAAGGGACTGAACCCCAAGTGGTAGTTGGACTGGCCTTTCATTTTCATGTCAATAATATAAATTTGACTCAGTCTGAGAACTATGGCTCCCTAAAAATACAGGAGAGTAAAGTTAACTTCCTAGCATCTTAGATCACTTGGGTCTTGAGTGCAGCTTGGTTATAGTCTTATTGAGGTTTCAGGATGTTTATTTGTATGCTCCATGGAGGATTTCTTGTACAGTTAACCCGAACTGATTTTACTACTCATACAGCCATCATCATTATAATTATAAGGCAAAAGATGAGCGTTATAATTTTTAGTAGTTTGTGAAAAGATCTACAGATTATGATTGACAAATTCTGAGTGGGGTCCAAGAAAAAAAGCATAAAATAGTTTAGAAAAATTGCTTATAATGCAGAGAAAGCGCAGCTTCAGGGAGACATTGAAGGTTGATTAAGTTATGCATAAGTGAAAATGGAAATAACAATGGCAGTGACACAGGGGGTAATCATCTGACTAGATTAGATAATTGATGTTGAAAAATAGGTGGCAGTAAAATTGACCCAAAATATATTAAGACTGGATTCAAAATTAAAACTAGCATATAAGATTTTTCCTGTGGGTCATCAAGCCTGCGGCAGTTTTGAAAACATACTCTGTGATGGACACTTGCTCTCCCATAGGTCAGACTAGAAGTGGCTGTAGTTCTTGAGCAGCTAAGATCATAGATTAAGATCAAAAGACTCAACTCTATGGGAAGATTTTCTCTTTGGAACAATAGTCTGGTAGTGATTTCCCTAAACATGATGCTATTTAATCTCCCCCCAAACATCCAATGAGATCCAGATATTGGCCTTTTCTACAGAATTCTCATCAGGACAACCTGGCTATAGCAGCCACATTAGTCCCATTGTCTACTAGCCAGTACTCAAATCAACAAATTTTCCCTAACCCAGGAAAACTAACAGCACAAGAAACAATATAACCCTAATCAAAAAGTAAATTCAAGCAAAAGAACACATTCTCTGTGTCAGTGCAAGAAGCTCTACACAAATACACAAAAGCATCAAATTGGAAGGAGGAAAAAGAGACCACCACCCACCAAGCTCCTGCAGAGTCCTCTCTGGCAGTGAGGGGGGATGCTGATAGTGTATTGAAAAGAACAACATTCAGAATATCACAGGCACCATGGGGAAACAGCACAAACCCCACCAGATTGAGAAGATGAAAATAGAAACCCTGAAGCCTCAACAGGGAATGCCTGTATTTTCTCTGATGCCCATAATTTCTCTGGTAAAGAATTCAGAGACAAACTGGTGAGAGTGTTTAATGCGCTCAAAGAAACAGTGAAATGGACATACAATAAAATACAGAAGGATATGAGTGGAATGAACAGAAAAAAAATATGAGAGCAGAAATAAGAAATTTGCAAGCAGAAATGTCATTAATAAAAGAATTGGTAGATGAAATATGAAATTAATAAAAAAAAACAGTGGATGCCCTCAACAGTATAGTAGTAACAGCAGAAGAAAATATCCAGGATCTTAAAGATGAGAGGCAGAAAAACTTCACGCAACAGCAAAAGATGGTTAAGATGTCTCAAAATAATGCAAGTATTGACAAGAGAACTATGACATGAAATCAATTAGAACAACATAAAAATCTTTAGAGTTAAAGAAGGACAGGGAGGCAGTCTCAGTGCAAAAGTAGCAGTCAAAGACATCACTACTGTAAAGTTTCCAGACCAGGAAAACACAGGCATCCAGTTCCAGGAGGCCTGAAGTTTACCAGCTAAAGAAGACCTAAATAAAAAGGCTCCAAGATGTATCCAAATCAGAATGGCAAAAACCATAGAGGTATTATACTGAAAACAATAAGATCAAAGAAGTCAATTACATGCAAAGGAACATCCCTTAGATTTACAGCAGATCTATCAAATGAAACTCTCTTGACCTGAGGTCAAAAGTGGCATAAAGTGAAAAAAAAATTAATGAAATCAAAGCCTTACAAGAATACTTTACCCAACTACAGACTCGTGTAGATTTAAAAGAGTGATGCAGAGCTTCATGGATAAACAAGGGTTCATGAACTTCATAGACTAAAAACCAACTTTGAAAGAAGAACTGAAGTGGCTACTGTAAGGCAAGACAAACTCCACAAACATAAAAAGCTTGTAAATAAATTGGCAAAATTTGCATAACAATAATCTTCTCAATGTCAATAGTCTACATGCACCAATTAAGAGTGGCAAAATGGATTAAAAATTTGAATCCAACATTCTGCTCCTTACAAGAAACGTATTTGAACAATAAGAACAAAAACAGTGTCAAAGTCAAAAGCTGTTGGACAATTCTTCAAGGAAACAACACATTTCAAAACACTATGGTGACCCTACTCATATCTGACAACAAAGAACTCATGCTGAAAATCATTAGAAAAGATATTGCAGTTATCTATTAATAATCAAGTTATATATACAGCAGGAAGAAATTAATCTCCTAAACATATATCTACCCATCCCACTGGGGCACTAGCAAAATACTTAAAAAAAAACTACTATTAGACTTCAAAGAGGGCACTGGTAGCAACACAATAGTAGTTGGAGATTTCAACATCAAGTCACCTCTTGTTATGTCAATGAGACTAAAATACAGCAAGGAAATAGAGATTTTGAAGGATGAGATGGAAGAGAGGGTAATAGTCTTAAAATCCTGAAAAAGTCAAATGCAGATTCTGTTCCAGTGCACATGGGATATTCTGCAAGATAGACTACATGCTGGGCCACAAAACATACCTCCATAAAATTAAGAAGATAGAAATTTTATCAACTATCCTTTCAGATAACAATGCATTGAAAATAGAAGTGAATCACATACAGAAACAGAGAATCAAATCAAACACCTGGAAATTAAACAGCTTGCTACTGAACAATCAATGGGTTAGAAGGAAATTAAAGAGGAAATCAAATGAATCCTGGATACAAACTTGAATAAGGACATGAGCTACCAGAACTTGTGGGACAGAGCAAAAACAATGTTAAACTAAAAGTTTATAGCCCTGAAAGCAATCATCAGGAAGGAATAAAACCACTACATAAATAACTTGACTACACAGCTTAAGATCTTGGAAAATCACCAACAAAAGGTGCTCAAACCACACAGGATGAAGGAAATAATAAAACTTAGAGCAGAAAAAAAAAACTGTAATCCCTTCATGAAACAATCCAAAAGATTAATGAATCCAAGATCTGGTTCCTTGAAAAAATAAACAAGTTAGATAAATCACTAGCAAGACTCACAAAGAAGGAGATAGAGAAAATCCTAATGAACTGAATCAGAAATAAAGGAGCGATATCCCAGCAGAAACCACGGAAATTCAAAAGATCATCAGAGATATTTTGAAAATCATTATGCCACGAAAAAGGAGAACTTAGAAATGAATATGTTTCTGCTTTACCAAGGAAGAGATACGAATGGCCAAAAAGCACATGAAAAAGTGCTCTACATCACTAGTCGTCAGAGAGATGCAGATCAAAACAACCATGAGATACCACCTCACACCACAGAGACTAGCACACATCCAAAAGAACAAAAGCAACCACTGTTGGAGAGGATGTGGGGAGAAAGGGACCCTTCTACACTGCTGGTGGGAATGCCGGCTAGTTCAGCCCTTATGGAAAACAGTATGGACGATTCTCAAAAAACTAGAGGTTGAGCTCCCATTTGACCCAGCAATACCACTGCTGGGAATATATCCCAGAAAATCCAAAAAGTACACTCGAAGTGACATATGCACTTATATGTTCACCGCAGCACTGTTTACAATAGCCAGAATCTGGAAAAAACCCGAGTGCCCTAGAACAGATGACTGGTTGAAGAAACTCTGGTACATCTATACAATGGAATACTATGCAGCTGTTAGAAAAAATGAGGTCATGACGTTTGCATATAAGCGGATCAATATGGAAAGTATCATGCTAAGTGAAATGAGTCAGAAAGAGAGAGACAGACATAGAAAGATTGCACTCATCTGTGGAATATAGAATAACAGACTATAAGACTAACGCACAAGAATAGTAGAAATAAGTACCAGGAGACTGTTTCCATGGCTTGGAGGCTGGTCTCTCATTCTGGGTAACTCAGGGAAGGGACCACCAAGTAAAATGTGGTTGGAGGTCATGTGGGGGAAGGGTGAGGCGGGCGGAATACAGACTAGAGACTGAACACAATGGCCACTCAACACCTCTATTGCAAACCACAACACCTAATCAGAGAGAGAGAACAAAAGGGAATTCCCTGCCATAGTGGCAGGGTGGGGTGGGGGAGACGGGCCTGGGGAGGGGGGGAGGGATGTTGGGTTTATGGGTGGTGGAGAATGGGCACTGGTGAAGGGATGGGTTATTGAACTTTGTATGGGGGAAGCATGAGCATAAAGATGTATGGATCTGTAACTGTACCCTCACGATGACTCTCTAATTAAAAATAAACTAATTAAAAAAAAAAAAGAAATGAATATGTTTCTGGATTCCTATAAACTCCCAAGACTAACACAAGAAGATTTGCAATACCTGAACTGACCTATCATTATAGAAGAAATTTAAATGGCAATCAAAATTTTTCCCAAAAATAAAAGCCCAGGTCCAGATTGACTCACTAGTGAATTCATCAACTCTTTAAAGATCAACTTCCAGTTCTTTTCAAGCTTTTCCAGGAAAGTAACAAAACAGAAACACTCCCAAATAGTTTCTGTGAGATAAATACTACAAAGAAAACAGAAGCAGGCAGAGATGCCACAAAAAAAAGAGAGAATACTGGCTAATGCCACTGAAGAACAAAGATGCAAAGATGCTAAAAAAATGACAGAATCAAATAACTCATCAAAAATATCATACATTGGCGGCTCGGGGCTTCTCCTGAAGCCCCTGCCTGGCACCTTTCCGCCGCCGCCGTCGGATCCTGACCAATCTCCATCCTGCAGGTAAACAGGCAATCCCTTGGAGAGCCTGCCTCAGCGCGGAGAAGCCCCCCTCCCCGCCCCCTGCCCGCCGCGGCTCGGGGCTTCTCCTGAAGCCCCTGCCTGGCACCTTTCCGCCGCCGCCGTCGGATCCTGACCAATCTCCATCCTGCAGGAAGAGGAATAAATAACTACAAGGTTCCAACTCTGCACTTCCGTGACAATATGAAGAAACAGCAAAAATCCCCTCCACCAAGAGAGGGAGAAGATAAGATACTAGAAACCTCAAAAGAGTCTCCCAACATCTACGACCTCTCAGATAAACAATTCAGAGAGGAAATATGGAGGAGAGTCGACCTACTCCAAGCAACTATGGAACAGACATCCAATAAATTAAGGGAGGAGATGAATCAAGCGCTGGAACGGTCTACCAAGAAAATACAGGAACAAATGAGAGCAGAAATGAGAGCAGAAATTTCAAACCTTCGAACCGAAGTCTCACAAATAAAGCAATCGGTAGATGAAATAAAAATATCACTAGATGCCCTCAACAGCAGAATGACTACAGCCGAAGACAGAATCAGCGAGCTTGAGGATGAGCTGCAGAAAGCTTACAGATAGCAACAAATAATGGCCAAAGACCTCAAAATGGCTATAGAGCGAATCAGAGCCCTGGGGGATGACTTCAAGAGGAACAACATAAGAATCATTGGAGTACCAGAACCACAGGGAAGTAACCCCAATGAAAAAAACATAGTCAAAGACATCATCACTAAGAAATTCCCAGAGCTGGAGAAGGCAGGCGTCCAGATACAAGAAGTCCGAAGAGTGCCAGCAAAAAGAGACCCAAATAAAAAGACTCCAAGGCATATCATAGTCAGAATGGCGGATGCTGTAGATAGAGACACAATTCTACAAGTAGCAAGGTCAAAGAGGGAAATCACATACAAAGGAGCACCCCTCAGATTTACGGCCGATCTGTCAGAAGAAACCCTCCGAGCCCGAAGACAATGGTGGGACATAGTGAAAAAACTCAACGAAATGAATGCCTCACCAAGAATACTTTATCCAGCTAAACTCTCACTCAAACTCGAAGGAACCATACACTATTTCTCGGATAAACAACAGCTCAGGAACTTCATAGACTCAAAACCAATCTTGAAAGAAGGTCTAAAGGGGCTACTGTAAGACAAGGAGGAGCCCCATAAGAACAACAAATCCCACAGAAAGATGACACAAAACCACATCACAATAATCTCTCTCAATGGTCAATGGCCTAAATGCACCTATCAAAAGACACAGAGTGGCTAAATGGATCCGGAAATTAAACCCAACATTCTGTTGCCTGCAAGAAACACACCTGAACAAACAGAGTAAACATAGACTCAAAGTCAAAGGATGGAAAACAATCCTCCAAGCAAACAACCCCCTTAAAAAAGCTGGAGTGGCCATCCTGGTATCCGACAACATAGATTTCAGGATGAAAAAGATCAAAAGGGACAGCGAAGGTCATTTTCTGTTTATCAAGGGATATGTACAACAGGAAGAAATCACACTCTTAAACGTATATGCTCCTAACAAACGACCGGCTAAATATTTAAAACGACTCCTAACAGACTTCAAAGAGGACATCACTAACAGCACAATTGTAGTCGGAGACTTCAATATGGCCTTATCACCTCTAGATAGATCCACAAGAACAAAACTCAACAAGGAAACACTGACTCTGAATGAAGAAATTGAAGAGAGAGGCCTAATAGACCTATACAGGGCCTTACACCCCAAAAAGAAAGAATACGCATTCTTTTCCAGTGCACATGGAACATTTTCAAAAATAGACCATGTACTGGGCCCCAGAACATACCTCAATCGAATCGGAAAAATAGAAATTGTATCAACCATCTTTTCAGACCACGATGCGCTGAAGATAGAAGCTAACCACCCACAAATACGGAAAATCAAATCAAACACCTGGAAATTAAACAATTCCATGTTGAACAATGAGTGAGTCAAGAAGAAAATCAAGGAAGAAATCAAAAGATACTTAGAAACAAATGAGAATGAAGACACGAGCTACCAAAACCTATGGGACGCAGCTAAAGCCGTGTTAAGGGGAAAATTTATAGCTCTCCAAGCATTCCTCAGGAAGGAAGAAAGGATCCACATAGATAGCTTGACTTCACGACTCAAGACCCTAGAAAAGGACCACAGAAAGGACCCCAAACCAGACCGAAGGAAAGAAATAATAAAAATTAGAGCAGAAATTAATGACATCGAAACCAAAAAAACAATCCGAAAGATCAATGAAACAAAGAGTTGGTTCTTTGAGAAAATAAATAAGATTGATAAACCGCTAGCAAGTCTCACAAAGAAAGAAAGAGAGAAAACTCTAATAAATCGAATCAGAAATGAAAAGGGGGACATCATAACAGAAACCAGTGAGATTTAAAAGATCATTAGAGACTACTTTGAAAGTCTTTACGCCACAAAAAAGGAGAACCTAAAAGAAATGGATGGATTCCTTGATTCCTATAATCTCCCAAGACTGAAGAAAGAAGACCTGGAATACCTGAATAGACCCATCAATGTTAAGGAAATTGAAACGGTAATCAAAAACCTCCCCAAAAACAAAAGCCCAGGCCCAGATGGTTTCACTGGCGAATTCTTCCAAACATTTAAAGAAGACCTATTGCCTGTTTTCCTCAAACTTTTCCAGGAAATTGAAAAAACAGGAACTCTCCCAAACAGTTTCTATGAAGCACATATCTCCCTAATACCCAAAGCAAACAAAGACACCACTAAGAAAGAAAATTACAGACCAATTTCCCTGATGAACACCAATGCGAAGATCCTCAACAAAATACTAGCAAATAGGATCCAACAACTCATCAAAAAGATCATACATCACGACCAAGTGGGATTCATCCCAGGGATGCAAGGATGGTTTAACATTCGGAAATCAATCAACATAATCCAGCATATCAACAAAAGTAAAGATAAAAACCATATTATCATATCAATAGATGCAGAGAAAGCATTTGACAAGATCCAACATCCTTTCATGATGAAAACCCTCGCCAAAATGGGGTTTGGAGGAACTTTCCTCAAGATAGTCGAAGCCATCTATCACAAGCCTACGGCAAGCATTATCCTCAACGGGGAAAAACTAAGGGCCTTTCCTCTGAGATCAGGCACAAGACAAGGATGCCCACTCTCACCACTCCTCTTCAATATAGTACTGGAAGTACTTGCGATAGCTATTAGACAAGAAAAAGAGATTAAGGGCATCCAGATAGGAAGGGAAGAAATCAAACTCTCACTATTTGCAGACGACATGATACTATATCTAGAGAAGCCTAAAACCTCTACTAAGAAACTCTTAGAAACAATAGACTTATACAGTAAAGTTGCAGGCTACAAAATCAATACCCAAAAATCCATGGCCTTCATATATGCAAACAATGAGGCAGAGGAAAGGGACATGAAAAAAGCAATCCCATTCACAATCGTGCCCCAGAAAATCAGGTACCTCGGAATCAGCTTAACCAAGGAAGTAAAAGACCTTTACAAAGAAAACTACATAACGCTACTCCATGAAATCAAAGAGGACATGAGGAAATGGAAACATATACCCTGCTCGTGGATAAGGAGAATCAATTTTGTCAAAATGGCAATACTCCCTAAAGCATTATACAGATTCAATGCGATCCCTATAAGTATACCCATGACATTCTTCAAAGAAATGGATCAAGCAATCCTAAAATTCATATGGAATAACAAACGTCCAAGGATAGCTAAAACAATTCTTGGGAAAAAGATGATGGGAGGCATCACCATCCCCAACCTCAAACTTTACTACAAAGCAGTAACAATTAAAACAGCATGGTACTGGAACAAAGGCAGAGCCGTAGACCAATGGAACAGGGTGGAATATCCCTACACACAACCCCAAATGTATGACCATCTAATCTTTGATAAGGGAGCAAGAGATGTGAAGTGGAGCAAGGAAAGCCTCTTTAACAAATGGTGCTGGCACAACTGGACAACCACATGCAAAAAAATGGGTTTAGACCTTGACCTGACACCATGCACAAAAGTCAGATCAAAATGGATTAAGGACCTCAACATTAGACCACAAACCATAAGGTACATTGAAGACAAGGTCGGCGAAACCCTCCACGATATTGAAGATAAAGGTATCTTCAAAGGTGACACGGAACTAAGCAATCTAGTAAAAACAGAGATCAACAAATGGGACTACATTAAACTAAAAAGCTTCTGCACCGCAAGAGATACAGTGACCAGAATCCAAAGACTATCCACAGAATGGGAAAGGATATTTACACAATACCCATCAGATAAGGGGTTGATATCAATGGTATATAAAGCACTGGTTGAACTCTACAAGAAGAAAACATCCAACCCCATCAAAAAATGGGGCGAAGAAATGAACAGAAACTTTACCAAGGAAGAAATACGAATGGCCAAAAGGCACATGAAAAAGTGCTCTGCATCACTAATCATCAGAGAGATGCAGATCAAAACAACTTTGAGATACCACCTCACACCACAGAGACTAGCACACATCCAAAAGAACAAAAGCAACCGCTGTTGGAGAGGATGTGGGGAGAAAGGGACCCTTCTTCACTGCTGGTGGGAATGCCGACTGGTTCAGCCCTTCTGGAAAACAATTTGGACGACTCTCAAAAAATTAGATATTGAATTCCCATTTGACCCAGCAATACCACTGCTGGGAATATATCCCAGAGAGGCAAAAGAGTACAATCGAAACAACATCTGCACATGTATGTTCATCGCAGCACTGTTTACAATAGCCAGAATCTGGAAAAAACCCGAATGCCCCAGAACGGATGACTGGTTGAGGAAACTTTGGTACATCTATACAATGGAATACTATGCAGCTGTTAGAAAAAAGGAGGTCAAGAATTTTGTAGTCAAGTGGATGGGCATGAAAAGTTTCATGCTGAGTGAAATGAGTCAGAAAGAGAGAGACAGACATAGAAAGATTGCACTCATCTATGGTATATAGAATAACAGAGTGGGAGACTAACACCCAAGAACTGTAGAAATAAGTACCAGGAGGTTGACTCCATGGCTTCGAGGCTGGCCTCACGTTCCGGGGAAATGTCAACTCAGAGAAGCGATCACCAACTACATTGTAGTCGAAGGCCATGTGGGGGAAGGGAGTTGCGGGCTGAATGAGGGCTAGAGACTGAGCACAGAGGCCACTCAACACCTTTATTGCAAACCACAACAGCTAATTAGAGAGAGAAAACAGAAGGGAATGCCTTGCCACAGTGGCAGGGTGGGGTGGGGGGGAGATGGGATTGGGGAGGGTGGGAGGGACACTGGGTTCACGGGTGGTGGAGAATGGGCACTGGTGAAGGGATGGGTTCCAAACTTTGTATGAGGGAAGTATAAGCACAAAAGTGTATAAATCTGTAACTGTACCCTCACGGTGATTCTCTAATTAAAAATAAATAAATTAAAAAAAAATATACATTATGTCAGATTTATCTGTGGAATGCAAGGATGGTTCAACATTTGCAAGCCAATCAACATAAAATAAAACGTTTATAAAAGAAAAAATTAAAACATGATCAGAAAAATATATGCAAGAATATTGTTGAAAACGCCAGCACCCATTCATTAAAAAAACTCAGCAAAATGGGAGTTAAAGGAACTTTTCTCAATATAGTCAAAGCCATCTACCACAAGACACAGCAAGCATTATCCTCAATGGAGAAAAGATAAAGCCAACCCTCTAAAATCAGGTACAAGACAAGATTGTCCACTCTTTTCACTCCTATTAAATAAAATGCTCAAAATCCTTGCCAGAGGCACTGAGGCCTAAAAAAGATATTAAGGTCATCAAATAGAAAAGGAATCTGTCAAGATTTCACTATTTGTAGATGATATGACACTGTATTTAGGAAATCTTAAATACTCTACAAAAATGACCATAGAAACAATAAATTTGTAAAGTATATTGACAATTATCAGAATTAACCAGAGCAGAATTCCTGTGGCCAAAGATTTCTGGAGCCTAGCCACAGCCATGCTCAAGGCCCTTCTCCACACTTTCGGATAAGCCTCAGGCATGAAGGAACCAGCAGCTAAGTGGTCACACCCAGGGACTGCCCCTGGCGCAGTGTAATCGCTTCAACAGCCAACATCCAGAGATTATAAAACCAAGCTCCTGACATTTTATAGCCTAGTTCTCCCTCTGGGAGAACCTGGCAAGCTACCGAGAGTTTCTTGCCCACATGGGAGAGCCTTGAAAACTCCCCCTGCTGTATTTATATGCCAAAACCAGTAACAATGCTGGGTCTCATGCCTCTGACCCTGAAGGAGCCTTCAATGTGGAATCCTTGGGAAGGATGAGTAAAGAGAGGCTTCTAAAATCTCAGGGCTAGGACAAATGGAGACATTACTGAGACTGCCCGAGAAATTCGACGATCAACGGGATGATGATGATGATTGAGAAGTATAAAAAGTTCATGGCTTTTCTGTATAAAAGTAATTAAAGAGGACATTTGGATATTAAAAAAAAGGTTCACAATTCTGCTTCAGATAATCAAGTACCTTGGTATCAGCTTAACTAAAGAGGTGAAAGATTATTACAAAGAGAACTACTACACACTACTCCAAGAAATAAAAGAAGACACAAGAAAATGGAGACATATCTTCTTCTCATGGATTGGGATGACTAACATCAACGCAATGACAATAATCCAATCCCCCCCAAAAAATAAAGAGACTCAATGCAGTCCCTTTAAGGATGTCCATGACATTTTTGTAAATAAACAGATCTAACACTTCTAAAATTTATACGGAAAAATAAACCCCCAAGAATAGCTAAAGCAGTCCTTTGGAAAAAGAGGATTGGAGACATCACCTTCCTCTCCTTCAAATTGTACTACAAAGTATAGTAATTAAAACAGCATGATCGCCACTGTATGAGTAAAATGCAAACACAAAAAGTTCATAAGTTTGTAACCGTACATCACAGTGATTCTCTAATAGAAAATTTTAAAAAATAAGAAAAAAAGAAGTCACTCAAAAAAAAAAAAAGAAAAAAGAAAAAAAACACAGCATGATAGTGAATAAAGTCACCTGAATATCAGTGGAATACAGGTGAATATCCTTACATAAATCCTCAAATATATGATCATTTAGTCTTTGTGAAAGGAGCAAGAAATATGACGTGGACCAAGTAAATACTCTTAAATAAATCTTTCTTGGAAAATAGTACAGCTACATGTAAATAAGGGGAATTCAAACCTCTTTATAATGATATGCACAAAATTCTGATTAAAATTGACTGAAAATCTGATCACTAACAGCTTTGAAACTGTCTTTCATGGTGACTCAAAAAAAAAAAAGTAAAACACAGAAAGTAATCCACTGCCCCAAAAGTAAAGTATTAAAAATATATATAAAAAAAATAGGACTATATTAAACTGAAAACCTCTTGCACCTCAAAAGAAATAGTGAGCAAGGTACAAAGACAGCTCACAGAATAGGAAAACTTATTTACCCAATACCCACCTGATAAGGAGTTAATATCCAAGAAATGTGAGGCACTGATAGAACTTCACTAAAAAAAAAAACACATGAAAAATGAAAAGTGTTGAATAGAACTCAACAGAAATATCCTCAAAAAAGATAACAAATTGCTAAAAGGCACAGAAAAATGCTCTACATCACTAAATGATCAAGGATATGAAAATTAGAACATCAATAAGACGTCTCACCCCAAATAGCCTATCACACATCCAAAAGAAGAACAAGCAGTGCTGGTGCAGATGTGGGGATAAAGGTTCTCTCTTTCATTGTTGGTGGGATACTGACTGGTCTAGCCCTTTTGGAAAAAAATATTCACATTTCTCAGCAAAATTAGAAATTGAGCTTTCATCGGACCAGGAATACCACCCCTGGGAATATATCCGAAGGGCCCAAAACACACTTAATAAAGACCATCTGCACATTTATATTAATTGCAGTACTATTCACAACAGCTAGAATTGGAAACAACCCTAGTGCCTGAGAACAAACAACTAGATAAACTAACTATGGTACATCTACACAGTGGAATACTAGGCAGTCACCAGGAAAAAGGAAGTCATGAAACTTGCTTATAAAATGATGAATTTGGAGAATGCCACGCTGAGTGAAATGAGTCAGAAGGAAGGGGACAGCCATAGAATGATTGAATTCATTTATGAGATTCAAAAAATGTATGATATTAATACCCAAATATAGTAGAGACAAGGGTCAGGAGGACAACCAACCATTGGGAGCTTGCCAATGTGGAGGTAGGGCAGTTAGGACAGATAAGGGACCACTAAGACTTTGCCAAGTCTTTGGTAATGATCACTGGACAAGAACTGAGTGTTGGTAGTAGATAAAGGGATTTATACATGATAACCTTTCAGTACGTGTATTGCAAATCATAATGTTCATCACTATATCTCAATTAACTGGCTGCCTGAAGAAGCAGTAAAACTATACATTCAGGGTCACAAAAGTGGTAGAAAATAGGGTAAGGCTATTCAGTAAGACAGAAAAAAGGTAGTGAGGATGTATTCGAATTTCAGTAATGTGAGCCTAGAGTAATGCAAAATAGTAAGATAAAGTGGCCTAACTTTTACATTTTATTTGTAATTTAATTAATTAAATATTGAATTACAAAGGGAAAATTATTTGTGATTGAGTTTCAGTTGTAAAATATTAGAACAACAATTCCTTTACCAATGCTTACTTCTCTTAACTATTTTTTAGATCTACAAAATCAGTTGCAAAAATTTTAAGTATTTTATTTATTTTTGCTGTTTGTATATTTTATAATAGTAAAATATTTTATTTCATAGTTGCACTGATTTTCCACCATTCCTACTACTGGAGTATCAAGATCCCAATTATTATTACAAAGTCCCTGTTCCTCCATGTCAACACTAGAATGCTCATGTTACATATGTACTGAAAATGTACTGAACTTATTTATTTCAGAAATGGTTTCCAGTCTATTGTCCATTATTTGCTTCTTTAAATTTCACATCACTATCACTATCACTATCATCCTGTTGTTCATCGATTTGCTCGAGCGGGCACCAGTAATGCCTCCATTCAGCCCTGTGCATGCTAGTGTAGCTTGATGGCGTACTGGGGGCTCTTTTAGGATCAGGAGAATGAGGACCGTCATTGTTACTGTTTTTGGTATATCAAGTATGCCACAGGTAGCTTGCCAGGCTCTGCCAAAACTTCACCTATAAATGAAATAAGCTTGTATACACCTTGTATATACATGTTTTTCTATCTGGATAACTTCTCTTAGTTAACCTTTTCTAATTACAAGTTGTAGCTCACTGCAATAGTTCATCTTTTCTCGTAACTGAGAAGTAACACATTTTGTATATGTACCACCAATTCTTCGTGCACCCATCTGCTGTTGGGCACTAGGTTTGTTTCCAGATATTGGCTAGTATTAAAAATGCTACAGTGAGCATAGGTGTGTATATGTACTTTTGAACTAATGTCTTTTATTGTTATTGGAGATATGCTGGGTCTCATTCCCCTGACCCTGAAAGAGCCTCCAATGCGACATCATTGGAAAGGACGAGTAAAGAGAGGCTTCTAAAATCTCAGGGCTAGGACAAATGGAGATGTTACTGAGACCGCTTGAGAAACTCGAAGAAGAATGGGATGATGATGATAATGATGATGATTATATAGTTATTGGAGTAGTTGGCAAGGAGTGAAATTTCAGGACATATGTAATATTTATTCTTAATTTTTGAGTGGTCTACAAACCATTTTCCAAAGAAACTGAACAAGACAACAACAACAGCACCATAATATAAAAGCTGCTTTTTACCATACCCTGTTAGCGTATTTTCAGACTTTTTTTATATAGACTTTTTTTTCTGGTGTGAGTTGATACCTCACTGTCATTTTTGTATGTTTTTATTTGACTATGAGCATCTTTTTTTTTCTTTCTCTTTTAGTCACACCCAGCGATGCTCAGGGGTTACTCCTGGCTCTACACTCAGGAATTACTCCTGGCAGTGCTCAGGGGACCATCTGGGGTGTTGGGAATAGAACCCAGGTCGGCCACGTGCAAGGTAAATGCCCTGTCCACTGTGCTATCACTCCAGTCCCAAATAGGGGCATCTTTTATTTTGCAGATATACCCAGTTGTACTCAAGGATTACTTTTGCCTCTATGCTAAGAGACCAGTTCTAGCAGGGCTCAGGAGACTATGTCATCTTTGATAGTGCTATACATATTTTGAATCCCATTTATGGTGTGGGGATACTTTCTCCAATCAGTAAGGTACCTATTTTATTTTAGGTTTAATTTCTTTGGTATCATAAAAGCACTTTAGTTTGATGTAGTCCTATTAGTTTCTTTTTGCTTTTAGTTAATATTGAAGAGTCTCTCTGGTAAATATTGTGGAGAGTCCTGCCTAAGTTTTCCTAAACATACTTCATAGAAAAAGATGTTGTACCAAGGGTTTTAATCCATTATTATCTGATCTTTATGAACAGTGAGAAATAAATATCTAATTTCATTTTTCACAGCATCATTTGTTGAAGTGGTCCCATGCTCCAATTTGTGTTCTTAGGCCCTTTGTCAGAAATTGACTTGCAATGCATTTGAGGCTTTCTCTCTTTAATAGACTCTCAAATCTGTTCCACTGATCTGAAAGTCTATCTGTGCTTCAGTAAAACTTGGGTTTTTTTCTTGTTTTATTTTGCTTCATGAGGAAGTGATCTCCCAGTTTGAATTATTTCTCCTTCTTGATTTCTAGTAGCATGGTGAATGGTACTGGTGAAAATGGACATCCTTGTCTTTTTCCTGAAATTACAGGAAAGAGTTTTCAGTTTTTTCCCATTATGGATAATATCCAGTGTGGATTTGAAATATATAACCTCTTTGATTATATATAAAATTTATCCAATCCCTATTATATCAAATGTTTTTATCATTAATGGGTGATTACATTCCTAGGAAAATTCCACTTTATTTTTGAATATGATGCATTTACTGTATAGTTATGTTTGATTACCTAGGATTGTTCATCCATGGCCTGAATTTTACTTTTTAATCATAACTTTCTATTACAATTGTATATCAAGATAATGTTGGTCTCAGAAAGGCTGTTTTCAAAGAGTCCAACTTCTACATCTTTATGGAGGAGCTTGAAAAGGATGGGTAGTTGGTCTATGAAGGAACTCTCTTGGAAGAACTCACTAACAAAACTATCTTCTCTGGGCTTTTTGTTCCTTCTCGGGTGTTTTTATTACCCTTTGAAATTCTGTAATAGAAATTGGTTATTTAAATTTTCAATTTCTTCATAACTGAGTATTGGAAGATTGTACCACTCAAAAAAAAAAATGTATCCAGTTTCCTTGGGACCAGAACAATATAGTTCACTGTGGGTTGGATGCTTACCTTGTATATCTCTGATCTGGATTTCAGCCCCAGCAGCCCTTGTGGTTCCTCAAGCACCACTAAGAGTGATATCTGAGTCCAACATATCCTGAGCACCTGTGGGTGTGACCCATAAGCAAAAATACTACTACTACTACTACTACTACTACTACTACTACTACTACTACTACTACTACTACTACTACTCTACTACTACAAATATATATTTAGTTTCTACATTCTACAATTTAATGGTATAAAAGGCTTCAGCATAATCTTCTATTTTATTTTGTATTCCAGATAGTTCTGTTGTAAGATATCCTGTATTATTTCAAATGTAGGTTATTTTCCCTGTTTTTGTGTGAATATAGTCAACAGTTTTTCAAAATCATTTTCTTAAAAAACATAATCAAAAGATCTTGGTTTCATCTTGTACTATTTCATCTTGTCTTGATCTTTTGTATTGAGATTCAAATTTTTTCTATATCATTTATTTCTGTTTGGATTTTTATTATTTCACACTTTTTACTTATTTTGAACTCCCTTTATTGTTTGTATTCCACAATCCAAAAGTGCTGCCTTGTCCCCATGTCCATAGTCTACCATCTCAAGAAGGACCTCAACAAAATATTAATCTGCTGATAATTAGGGTATGCAGACTTTGTGACGGAAATCTCCAGGTTTTCTTGGTGGTCAAGATGGGCTACTTTCCTTACGCCACCATTCCCTTACGCTGCAAACCATAATGCACCACAGGAGAGAGATAGAGGACAAAAAGAAAGGTGACTCTCATAGAGGTTGATGGGCCTGGGATGAGGAGGAAAATGGGAGAGAAACTTGTGACACTGTTTATTGGAAATTGTATACTGATGGAAGGGTGGGTGTTGTAACATTGTATAATTGAAACCCAATCATGAATAACTTTATGTTGTGATGTTATATCTCACAGTGATACAAAAAATCCATTTTACCATATTTTTTTTATTTCTGGGTAGTTTTATTATTCATGGCAGAGAGTCTCTTGCTCGTATGCCTGGCTGTCTTCCCCAGGGGCCCTCGGAGGGGATGGGCTCCAGCTTCCCTCCCCGCCCCAAGCAGAGCTCCCAGCAGCCAGAGACCCCGGAACCTATCTACAGCCATGCTCAAGGCCCTTCTCCACACGTTCGGACAAGCCTCACGCATGAAGGTACAGGCAGAGGAATCCAGGTGTGTGTAATCCCATCAACGGCCAACATCCAGAGACTTAAAAGCAAGCTCCCAGATATTTTATAACCTACTTCTCCCTCCGGAGAGACTAGCAAGCTATTGAGGGTTTCCTGCCCACATGGGAGAGCCTCGCAAGCTTCCCATAGTGTATCCATATGCCAAAGCCAGTAACAAGCTGGATCTCATTCCCCTGACCCTGAAAGAGCCTCCAACATGGCATCATTGGGAAGGCCAAGTACAGAGAGGCTTCTAAACTCTCAGGGATAGGACAAATGGAGAGGTTACTGAGACCGCTCGAGGAATTCGACGATCAATGGGATTTTGTGACTTGTGATTTATTATTCATCATCTCTTTGAGCATACATATTTGTTCATTTGCTTTTGTTATTTTCCCCCTTAATACTCCTTTTATTTTTCAGTTGTACAGTGCTCTCCAGTTCGGTGATGTCTGACTGAAGTTTCTCATAACTTTCTCTTTCCTTGTTGAACTTACCTATATTGTCTCAATCAATTTAGTGAACGTCCTAATCATTGTCACTTTGAAATGCTCATAAGATAGATTAAAGAGATATTGTGCTTTTAATATTGTTTCAAGGCTATTGTAATCATCCATTAATGCAGGTGAAATCCTCTAATTTATATATTTTATTTGATGTTTTGAAGTTGCAGCAGCCATGTGACTCTGATTTTTTGCCCTGGTTTTGGAATAAAGATTTTTTTCCCCTCTCTCTGAAGACATCTATGGTAGTAACATTAGGGATCTTCTCTGTCCATGGATATACTGGATCTTAGCAACTCCAAAACATGTAATAGAAGTTCCATCTGATCTACCTGGGGCAGGAGATGAAGTGAAGTCCCCATAAGTTTCTAGGACAGTCTTCCCTAGTATGCTTACAAATTTCCAACAATTCCTGCATACATTATTACAGAGTTTCATCTTGAATCTTGCTTTCCTCCACCACCATTTCCAAGGCTTGGCAAGATTAGCTCTAGAGTGACTTCTTAGGTTGTCGCCTTTGGATATTCATTATTCCCTTAATATACTTCTTTATAGAACACACATGACAAATATCATTGTATATCTGTCTCTTTATTTCTTTTTCATAAATCAAAGTGTTATTTTATTTGGATAGCATAGCCATCCTCCTCGCACAGACTATAATTGTGCTTTATTTCAATTGTCATTAACATTTTATTGAATCATTGTGAGCTACATTTACAAAACTTTCATGTTTGAGTTTCAGTCATACAGTCATCGAACTCATAACTCCACAACCAATGTCCCCAGTATCCCTCAACCTACCTCTCCACCTTTATCTATGGCAGACAATTGCCTCTCACTCTCTCTCTCCCATAAACATAATTATGGGAATTATGATTTGCAATACAGATTACAGATAATGAAAGTTCATCATGTTAGGTCCTTTATCTATTTTCAGCACATATCTCCCATCCCGAGCAATCCCTACAACCATCATTGACTTAGTGATCCCTTCTCTATCCCAGCTGCCTTCTCCCCCAGGTCATAACGTAGGCTTCCAGCTTTGAAGTAATTTTCCTGGCCCTTGTCTCTACTGTTCTACTGTCATGTGTGTAAATTTTATATTATGATATTTTATTTTCCACAAATGTGTGCAGTCATTCTATGTTTGTCCCTCTCTTTCTTTTCTTTTTTTTTTTTTGCTTTTTGGGTCACATCCGGCGATACACGGGGGTCACTCCTGGCTCTTCACTCAGGAATTACCCCTGGTGGTGCTCAGGGGACCATATGGGATGCTGGGAATCAAACCCGGGTCGGCCACATGCAAGGCAAACGCCCTACTCAGTGTGCTATTGCTCCAGCCCCTGTCCCTCTCTTTCTGACTCATTTCACTTAACATGATTTGTCCATGGCCATCCCCTTATACAGAAATTTTATGACTTCATCGGTTCTAACAGCTGCATAGTATTACAATATAGATGTACAAAAGTTTCTTTAACCAGTTATCTGTTCTTGGGTACTCTTGTTGTTTCCAGATTCTGGCAACTGTGAACAGCGGTGCAATGAACGTATAGATGCTGATGTCATTTTTACTGTGCTTTTATTTTTATCCTCAGGATATATTCCAAGAAGTGGTATTGCTGAGTCAAATGGGAGCTTGATTTCTAGTTTTTTTGAGAAATGTACATATTGTTTTCCAAAAAGGCTGGACCAGTTGGCATTCCCACCAAAAGTGAAGGAGAGTCCCTCTCTCATCACATCCATGCCAACACCAGTTGCTTTTGTTCTTTTGGATGTGTGCCAGTCTCTGTGTTGTGAGATGATATCTCATTGTTGTTCTGATCTGTATCTCCCTAATGATAAGTGATGAGCATTTTTTTCATGTGCCTTTTGGCCATTTAAATTTCTTCTTTGAGAAAGTTTCTGTTCATTTCATAGATCCATTTTCTTGTGGGATTTGATGTTTTCTTCTTTTAGAGATCAACCAGTACCTTGTATATCCTTGATATCAATGCCTTATCAGAAGGGTATTGGGTGAATATCCTTTCCCTTTCCTTGGACTATCTTCGTATCCTGGTTGCTGTTTCTTTTGTGGTGCAGAAGCTTGTTAGATTAAGATAGTCCCATTTGTTTATCTCTGCTTCCACTTGCTTGGTCAGTGGCATTTCATCTTTGAACATACCATTAGTTTCAATGTTGTGAAGGGTTTTGCTGACCTTTTCTTCAGTGTACCTTATATATTCTGGTCTGATGTTGAGGTCCTTAATCCATTTTGATCTGACTTTTGTGCATGGTGTTAGGTAGAGGTCTGAGCCCATTTTTTTACATGTAGCTGTACAGTTTTCCCAGTACCATCTATTAAAGAGGCTTTCCATGCTCCACTTTATATTTCTTCCTCCCTTATCAAAGATTAGATGATCATATATTTGAGGGTGTGTGTAAGGATATTCAACCCTATTCCATTAGTCTGAATATCTGTCTTCATTCCAATACAACGCTGTTTAAATTATTAATGCTTTGTCATGCAGTTTGATGTTGGAGAAGGTGATGCCTCCTATCATTTTATCCCCAAGAATTGCTTTAGCTATTCCTGGGGGCTTGTTGTTCCATATGAGTTTCAGGAGTGTTTGATCAATTTCTTTGAAGAATGTCATGGGCATCTTTATAGATATTGCATTGATTGGCAGATATCTCTGATGAACACAGACCCAAAGATCCTCAACAAAATACTAGCAAACAGAATCCAACAACTCATCAAAAAGATCATACACCATGACCAAATAGGATTCATCCAGGTCATGCAAGGATGGTTTAATATTTGCAAGCCAATCAACATAATAAATCATATCAATAAAAGAAGCGGTTAAAACCATATGATTATATCCATAGATGCAGAGAAAGCATTTGACAAGATCCAGCACCTGTTTATAATGAAAATCCACAGAAAAATGTAAATCGAGGGGCCGGAGCGATAGCACAGCGGGAAGGGCATTGCACGCAGCAGACCCGGGTTCGATCCCCGGCATCCTATATGGTCCCCCAAGCACTGCCAGGAGTAATTCCTGAGTGCAAAGCCAGGAGTAATCCCTGAGCATCGCTGGGTATGACCCAAAAAGCAAAAAAGATGTAAATCGAAGAAACTTTTCTTAATATAGTCAAAGCCATCTACCACAAGCCCACGGCAAGAGTTATTGTCAATGGGGGAAAAACTAAAAGCCTTCCCTCTAAGATCAGGGACAGTAATAGGATGCCCATTCTCACCACTTCTATTCAATATAGTACTTGAAATACTTGCCATAGCAATTAGGCAAGAAAACGTTATTACTGTCATCTAGATTGAAAAGGAAGAAATTAACCTCTCACTACTTGCAGATGACATGATACTATAGTTAGAGGACCCTAAAGCCTCTACCAAGAAGGTCCTAAAAACAATAAATTTGTATAGTAAAATCGCAGGCTATAAAATTAATACTCAAAAGTCCATGGCTTTCTTATATGCAAATAATTAGAGAGAAGAAAGTGATACAAAAAAACAATCTCATTCACAATCATGTCTCTGAAAATCAAGAACCTTGGAATCAGCTTAACTAAGTAAGTAAAGGACCTATATAAAAAAAAAACTACAAAATGCTGCTTCAAGAAGTAAAGGAGGATATTAGGAAATAGAAACACATCACCTGCTCATGGATTGAGAGAATCAACATTGGCAAAATGGTAATATTTCCCAAGGCATTACACAGATTCGATGTCCCTTTATTTCTGACTTACTGCATTCAGTATATCTTTCAGTTCCATCTATGAACAAAAGTTCACTTTTCTTATAGACAAGAAGTATTCAATTGTGTATATATACCACAGACTCTTTATCCAGTCATCTTTCCATAGACATTTGGGTTATTTATAGATTTTGAATAGCACTGCAGTAAATGCAGGAGAACAAATATCTTTTAGGAATAGAGTTTTGGGGGCCTTTGTGATTGATGCTCAGAAAGGTCATTTGGAAGCTCTAGTCTTGTTTTTCTTGATCATCATCCCATGATCTCTGGAGTGCCACATCATTGCAAGCTCATACCTCTGGGTTGTGAGTTCTAGAAGATGGCGGACACCGCGTGGGCCCTGCTGTTGCCGCTGCTATCTTCCCTGTAGAAAGAAAGCATTGGGAGAGAAAATTCTTCCCCCTCCCCGGGTGGCATGGGGTTGTAGCTCAGCTCACAGTCTAGATGCATTTCTATAAGTCTCTGAGTGTCAAAATGGGTTAGTAACCTCCCAGATCACAGTCTTTAAGGAGCAGAGGGGCCGTGTCGTGTGCGGCTGCTCCGGATCTCATCTGTTGAAGATGATTTTAAAGTTAGTGTCATGAAGGGTTCTACCTATGTTTCCAAAACATAATTTAGGAGTTCAGGTCTAATATTGAGGTCTTTAATTCATTTTCAATTTACTTTTTTGCATGGTATGAGAAAGAGGTCTGAGTGTAGTTTTTTTTTTTTATGTATAACTGACTAGTTTTCCCAACACCTTTGATTAAAGTGGATTTCCTTGACTAAGTCTGTAATCTTCACTCTTTTGTCAATGATTAGATAACCATATACCTGATGTTCTACCACTGGGGTCTCAATTCTATTCCATTTGTCTCAGAGTTATCCTTATTGCAAATCATACTGCTTTGATTACTATAACTTTATAGCACAATTTAAGTTGGGAAACAAAAAGCCTCCCATCTTCTGTTTTACAAGAATTATTTTAGCTATTTGGGGAACTTTATTATTTTGTATAGAGTTTTAGCAATAATTGGTCTATGTCTCTAAAAAATGCTGTGGATATTTTTATAGGCACTGCATTGAATCAATAGATGCACAGAAAGCATTTGACAACAACTAACACTTATTCATGTTAAAAATTGCAATACAATTGGGATACAAGGAACATTCCTCAATACACTTAAATCTATTTACCAAAAACTCATGTCTAATACCTTATTCAACAGTGAAAAACTGGAAGCCTTCCACCTAAAATCAGACAAAAGACAGGACTGCCACTCTCACTATTATTATGCAATGTATTATTAAAGTCCTTGCCATAATAATTTGGAAGGTGATGATATGGCATCCACATTGAAAAAGAAGTCAAACAATCACTATTTGCATATAGGATAATACTGTATTTAGAAAACATAAAGACTCAAAAAATGCTCCTGGAAATTACTCCTAGAAAATCTTGTACAGTAATATATCAGTCTTTAAAATCAATACACAGAAATCTATCTGTTCCTATATGCAAACAACAAAATAAGAGAGAAATAAAAGGTACGATACCATTCACAATTTCACCTTAAGAGATCAAAGATAATACAGTAGGTAAGGCACTGGCCTTAAAAACAGCGTAAAAAATGATAGCAGAGGTAGTCAGTAAGCACAAGTATAAGAGTTTAAATGAAAAGATTACACCAATCAAAATGAAGTAGACATTAAATGACTAGGACTATGGCTAGTGAGTGGGAGGGCACCTGGAGACATTGGTAGAGGGAGGGGAAGCACTGGTGGTGGAATTGGTTATAAACACTGTATTCCTGAAGCAATTTTATTATGAACAAATTTGGAAATTGCTAGATTATAATAAAAATTAAAATTGATAAAATTATAAATCATTGCTAAAAGAAAGAAAAAAGATATAAAGATATGGGAACATAGTCTCTATGCATTGGATTATGCTTTCAAAGCAACAATGATATCATCATCATCATCATCATCATCATCATCATCATCATCATCCCATTGATCGTCGAATTTCTCAAGCGGTCTCAGTAAGTCTCCATTCGTCCTAGCCCTGTGATTTTAGAAGTCTCTCTTTACTCGTCCTTCCCAGTGATGTCACGTTGGAGGCTCTTTCAGGGTCAGGGGAGTGAGACCCAGCATTGTTACTGGTTTTGGCATATGAATACACCATGAGGAATTTTAGAGGCTCTCCCATGTGGGCAGGAAGCTCTTGGTAGCTAGCCAGGTTCTCCCAGAGGGAGAACTAGGCTATAAGATGTCACGCAACCACAAAGACAGCCAGGCGTGTAGGCAAGAGACTCTCTAATACAATGATATAATGATATAATGAAACAATGATAACAATGAAACAATGATATAATTTGATATTTTTAAACAAATTTTCTTTCACTTTTCAAACATGGTTTTGACTTTAAAATCATAGTATTTTTTTTTCTTTTTGGGTCACACCCGGCGATGCACAGGGGTCACTCCTGGGTCATGCACTCAGGAATCACCCCTGGTGATGCTCAGGGGACCATATGGGATGCTGGGATTTGAACCCGGGTCGGCTGCGTGCAAGGCAAACGCCCTACCTGCTGTGCTATCGCTCCAGCCCCAAAATCATAGTATTATTAACTAGAATATTTTGCCCTTGATCCATCATTAAAATGTGAAATTCTAAAAGATACTAGTTATTGTTTAACTCTGCAGTTCTGAGATAAGTATTACTATAGAATATTTTATTGCTCTTTTTAATAGAATTGAAGTCAGTGGGCCCCCAATTGTGGCTTATGTAAGGTGGAGAAAAGAGAGTCACTTTTTTTTCAGTCTACTTTTGCCAGCCCAGGACTAGCTGGAAAGTCTAGAACTAGTAGAGTCTGTAATGAGCACATGTGTGGCATAGGCTGGAGCCCCGCCAGACCTACCAGGTGGCCAACAAGCCATGCCTGACATTGTCTTGATCTTCTCAGCATGGGAGTTGATCCCCACCACTCAACTTCTTGGGGAGTTGCAGACTCAGGCTGGAACAAGGGATTGCCCTTTCCAGAAAAGGAAAATCAGTCCTAAACCTTACCCAAGGTTTCCAGGTCCTTGTCTTTTCTCATAGAAAGGAATTTCCGGAGGAGACAAGCAGTGAAGCAAAAACAGATTTTATTTGGAGGGCTTTAGAAGGTGGGAGGAAGGACATAAAGTGAGAGAGAGTAAGAGAGAGAGAGAGAGAGAGAGAGAAGGAGAAAGAAAGGGAGAGAGAGTAATGCATTCAAGAGAGAATGTGGTCTTCTCCAAAGACAGAGAGAGCCCCAGTACACATCTGAAAAGGGGAGTTGTGGACAACACATGCTCAGGCACCACATGTGCTCAGCCACATGAGCACAAGCAGCACATGGGCTCAGGCAGTATATGTGGGAGAATTCATTGTTCAAGTTGACAAGTTGACATTTATAGGTTTGTTTTTATTTACCCAAGTCATCCCCACGTGGTGCTTCTACCTAAGTAAGAGTCCATTGCTAGGATAGTTGCAAAGGTGGTAGAGTTGGGAGTGGTTGATGGTCCTTTTTGAAATTCTTTTCTTGGCTGTTTTTTCCCTACTAGAATTTCTTTTGGAGAGTTCATACTTCTCTGGGTCTCTCGCCACCAAGTGAGTCTTGTCTCTTGTCAAGGCCTTAGTTCCTGTGCTCACAAGGTGGGTCCTGATGGCCTTAGGGCTATGTGGTTTTTCTACTCTGTTGGATATTAACCTAAAGTGTTTTAGGCTTCATCAGTGAATTGCCCATTTTCCTCTTCCTAAAGAAGCTCTTAGGAGCACTGCTAATCCCCCGAGTTTATCCTTAACCTTTCCTTTGTGGTTTACCTCTCATTGTCACAGTTCCTCAAGTCAGTCTTGGTTACTTATAAGCCAAATCTTTCTGGTAATTCTGGGCATTGCATTTGTAATAAATTACCTGCTTTTCTATTTCCCCTATAGCCTTTTCATATTTTACTATAGAGCAATGTCCTTTGCTTAAACACGGAAAGACCATTAATGCTATGCTCCAACAATTTGGAGTCGATTAACTTTGAAATATATCTACTTCTGCCCATCTGCCATAATTACTTGACTCAGACTTCAGTTGCCCTAGTTCCTAATACCCCATTAAGGGAGGTTCTGCCTTGGGAATGGGATGGACCAGACAAAGAGTGGCAAAACTAGCCTGGCATCAAAATGAGACAGTCTAGAAAGCATAAAAGCACATTCTTGATGCAAGCCCTTATGACTTAAAAGACAGGACATCCATGGGTAAGGACAAGCTGGACTGGCCTGAGGACCTACTCTGGGATTTATGGTAAAAGCCTGGCTTTCCCATGGAGCCCAGAGAAATAAGTTTTGGAATCTATATCTCTTACTGTGTTTATCAAAAGAACTGCAAGTATTAATAAGAAGTAAACTTAATTGTTTAATATGTACAAGTAAAGGAAAGAGAAAATCAATATAGATGTCCCCGGGAGACAGAGTCTCTCCTTGAGTTAATCTCCCGGAGAGAATTGCCTTCATTGAAACACTTTACTTCTGTTAATGATTATTCACACCTACGTGCAGTTCTATATCTCAAACCCCTTCATAAATTAAAAAAATAAAATAAAAACCTTCAGATATATTATAAATATGCTAACAGATCTATATAAAATGGGTCATTTTTACCACCTATCTGTGAGTTTCCCACCTCTTTGTTCCTCTGCTGTGGAGGCCTAGAGAGGATGGAAAGGCAGCTCTGGACCACCAAATGCGCAAGTCACCCCCCCACACACTTTGTTTACACACACTACTCCAAAAGAATTCCATTGCCTTGGGGTGAGCCCTTTCTGAATATACCTGCCTATATCACAGTGATTAAAGACCCGCTCATAACACACAGCTGGGGGCCCTTAATAAAGTCTCTGCATTAGAAACAGATTTTTTTTGCACATAGTCAAGTAGAAAAGGTAATGTCCAAAACTACTAGAGAAAACCAAAAGTACTATCCCAGCTGACAAATTAAAAAAAAAAGTTTTTGAGACTTAAGCCAACCACTCTTAAGATTATCAACTTCCTAATATAGAGACTTTTAAATATCCGTTCCAACTAGATAGTGTATTATGCTGAGTCTGACGGCCATGTTTTCACATTTCTACTCATTAAGCCTAAAATACATATCAACTTACATGCTCTCTAGATGCATGATAAAATGTTCATGATACACATGATGTATGAGCAAGCTGGTAATTCTTATAACATGTGCAACTGTTACCATGGAGGTGGAAGAGGAGGGAAAGAGGTCCAGGTAACTTAGTAAAGTTAATTGTTCATTTTAAATCTTTTCACAAGACTGGAGAGATAGTACAAAGTGTTGAGGTGCTTATCTTGCATAAACCTGACCCTTACTTGACCTGTGATACCACAGACTCATCCCTGACAGAGCCAGAAGTAAGCCCTGGGCAACACTGAGTGTGGCTCCAAAACATAAATAATTTTTAAAAATAACTATTGCCAACATGATGGATAGCCAGTCAGACAGAAAATTTAAAAGGCTAGAGGTCAGGAATAAGAACATATAAGAGGGAAGAAAAGAAAGTCGATCATCTTTTTTTTTCTTTTTAATTAAAATTTTATTGAATCACCGTGAGATAGTTACAAGCTTTCATGTTTGGGTTACAATTATATAATTATCAAGCACCCATCCCTCCACCAGTGCACATTCCCCACCACCAATATCCCCAGTATACTCCCCCACTTTCCCCCCTTCCCCTGCCTCCATGGCAGGCAATATTGTCCATACTTTCTCTCTACTTTTGGGCATTATGGCTTGCAGCACAGACACTGAGAGGTCATCATGTTTGGTCCATTATCTACTTTCGGCACACATCTCCCATCCCAATTGATTCCTCCAGCCATCATTTTCTTAGTGATTCCTTCTCTATTCCATCTGCCTTCTCACCCCCATTCATGAAGCTGGCTTCCTTTAAACGTTCAACAGTACCATGGCAGAGGACAGGAAAGCTACTTGCACAGGTAGCCTTAAGGACAAATGAAAACCAAAGAAGTCAAGAGAGTTATGGGCCTTGATAGGAAGGCCACAGAGACCCAGTAATAACACATCACCAACAAAGACAGTGGTGGGTTTCAAGAGACTAAACTAAAAGACCATGTATGGAAAATGGATGAAACACATAAGAATCTATAAGGAATCTGTGAGAAACCAGAGTGCAGCCTGATTTTAAACATGGTTTTGGCCTTAAAGTCATATTGGCCCAATATCCATGGTGGACAATGAACCCCATATGCTTTTACAAAGTTGTGTTTTGTTTTGCTTTTGAAGTACAGCCTTTTCCAAATGGCCTTGACCTGGAGTTATCTGCAAGTTCAGAAAAGTTAATATATGTGTTGTCACAGGGGAAAAGGCTTATACTGTTGACAGTTCTTTTATATTTTTATCTTGACCTCTATATCCCTTGAAACTTCTCCTGTTTTGAGGGGTTGCATCATTCAGGCGGTGCTTCAGATTTTGCGTCTGGGTTTATGCTCATTTTCTCCATGTCCAAAGAACTTAGAAGTTTCATCTCGAATTGATATGGCCTTCATGCCTTTGGATTACTTTAAAGCTAAGCAATTGCAATTTCTTCTTAAGTTTTATTAAGAAAAAAACCCTCACCCCCCCCCAAAAAAAAACTGTTAACCTTCTTAAATCAGATCCCCCCATCTTGTCTATATACTTGCAGCACTAAGCAAAGACAAGAATGAAACATTTCATCCTTAGCAAAAAAATAAAATAATAATAGTAATCCATTCTAAGCTTTTATATATTTTCAGGGCACAAAATAAATCACTCTGAACTCTTACTTTTTTTTTAGAGATTGTACAAATAATCATACAAGCATCAGACAAATTGAAACAAGAAAAGGTCAGGAGAAATTTATTAATAATGCTACAGGAAGGAGGATAGGGAGACTCTGGTAATGTATATTAGAGAAAAACATTGTCTGGAACCTAAACCAGCCTAAAGATATGAAGGGCTTTGACACAAAAGATCCATCTCAGGAAACTAGGGGGAAAAATCACTGTGATGCAGAATACCAGGTCAGGTATATGAAAAGCTTCCTCAGAGGAAAAGTGACTAGAACCCTTCGAAAGAGAGGTTGCACACCTGGATCAAAGATCACTGGAAGAATATCAAAAACAGTTGAACTAACAATAGCTCCAGGCTCTCCCCCTTGACAACCAACCTTGCAAGAACTGCATTGGGTGGTGGGGAAAAAAAAAAAGGTATATAAACTAACTAGGAAGAGGAAAAGGGTCCTTACCTCTTTGGCCCGGATATATGACTGAGATGTAGATTTTCTTACTTAAGCAAGCATTTCCCTATTCTGGAAAAATAGCTTGCACGTACCTGCTCAGGATGTGTACTTGAGCTTTTAGTTTTTTGAGGAGGAAATAAAGGGTTGAGACAAGAGGAGAAGATAAAACAAAAAGCTCTTTTTTTCCAAGGGATTAATTTTCTTTGAGAAAAATGCAGCAGCTTGAAAAGCCTGGGAAAGATTTAGGATTGACTTTCCTTTCCTGCTAAGAGTAGTTTCTCACCCCAGCCGAGGTCCCAAAGCTTTCCAAGAAATTGGGTGGCAGTGATCATTTTCCACATGGAAATTCCACAGGAATTAGGTAGAGTTTGACTACTGTCTCTTGAGGCTGGTGAGACAAAAGTTCTGTAATGTGCACATGCTCACCTACTAGATTTCTCCCCCAAGAACTGCCATAGCTGATTGAGAGGGTAGAAGACTCAAGTCTCCAGGCCGCTGTCTCCTATCCCCATTTCTCATAAGCAATCCTGGGTACTTTACTCCTTGCAATATTCCCTAAAGCATTGCCCCGAATGCCCCAGAACGGATGACTGGTTGAGGAAACTTTGGTACATCTATACAATGGAATACTATGCAGCTGTTAGAAAAAAGGAGGTCAAGAATTTTGTAGTTAAGTGGATGGGCATGAAAAGTTTCATGCTGAGTGAAATGAGTCAGAAAGAGAGAGACAGACATAGAAAGATTGCACTCATCTATGGTATATAGAATAACAGAGTGGGAGACTAACACCCAAGAACTGTAGAAATAAGTACCAGGAGGTTGACTCCATGGCTTCGCGGCTGGCCTCACGTTCTGGGGAAAGGTCAACTCAGAGAAGCGATCACCAACTACATTGTAGTCGAAGGCCATGTGGGGGAAGGGAGTTGCGGGCTGAATGAGGGCTAGAGACTGAGCACAGCGGCCACTCAACACCTTTATTGCAAACCACAACAGCTAATTAGAGAGAGAAAACAGAAGGGAATGCCTTGCCACAGTGGCAGGGTGGGGTGGGGGGGAGATGGGATTGGGGAGGGTGGGAGGGACACTGGGTTTACGGGTGGTGGAGAATGGGCACTGGTGAAGGGATGGGTTCCCAAACTTTGTATGAGGGAAGTATAAGCACAAAAGTGTATAAATCTGTAACTGTACCCTCACGGTGATTCTCTAATTAAAAATAAATAAATAAATAAATAAAAAGAAAAAAAAACAAAAAAAAACAAACAAAAAAAAAAGAAAACTGAAGAGGGGCCAGAGTGATAGTACAGTGGGTATGATGTAGGCAGGTAGATAGGGAAAGACCCTTGGCAATGAGACTTAGATTCTCTGAGACTGACCTACCCTGTGGATATAGAAAACAGACCTGATAAGACCTTCAGCAGACCCTGAGGAGGTTGGACCCCTCCCCATGAAATTCCTCAAACTCTCAGACCTCTCCTTTAATCTGATTAAGATGCAATCCAGCCTAAAGGCCATCACCACTCCCAACCTCCCTGGTATCCTTAGCAATGAACTTTTACCTGGAAAGAAACCCCATGTGGGGGCAGGTTGAAGAAACCCTATAAAAGACACCTTGAACAAAGGAAGGGCACGCATATGCTTCCTGAGTCCATGTGCTGCTTGCGCCCATGTAGCCAAGCACATGTGTTGCCCGCACCTCCCCTCTTGAGATGTGTACTTCCATGCTTTCATACTTTTGTGTCAAAAGCTCGGTAATGTGTAGGATCTCTCTCCATCCTCGGAGAAGCCCACGTTCTTTCTTAAGCGCGTTACTCCTACTGTTTTCCTTTTCTGCTTATCCCTTCCTCCTTCCTTCAAAACCCTCTAAATAAAATCTGTTACTTCACTGTTTGTCTACTCCTGAAATTCTTTTCTGCGAGCGAGGCAAGAACCCAGTAACCCTGGGTAGAGGTGGTTGGGGAGAAAGTGACCGTCTTTCTCCTCCATGCTTCACGTAAGTCACTCGTGGGGCCCACCGACATCAGGTAGGACATTTGCCTTGCATGTGGCCAACCTGGTTTCAATCCCTGGTATCCCATATGGTTCCCCAAGCACCACCAAAGAGTAGTTCCTGAGTGCAGAGCCAGGAGAACCCCTGAGCATCGCTGGGAGTGACACCCCCACAAAAAAGCAAAAGTTAAAAAAAATACAAAACAATTCCTGGCATTTCATAAGATCTACCTACATCCCTGGCCCCATGTACCACCAGGAGTAAGTTCTGAGGGCAGAGTCAGGAATAGTAACTCCTGAACATCACCCCTCATGACCCAAAAACTTAAAAAAAAAAATAGAGGGAAAGTTTCAGTAGGGTAGTTTCTAAGGAAGGTATGCATATTTAAGATCTGCCTTCTCCATGGAAAAAAAGATAAGGGGGTTATTCTTTTAAGAGATAAGGGGGTTAATAGTAAGGCAGGCAGGTAGATAGGAGAGGGCCATGACAGTGTTATTTCTGAGAAGTAATAAACCCCAAAACACTTAAGTTGCAAGAATTAAAGCCTAGGCCTGATAAGATCTTCCTGGTGCCAGTGACAGATCTTGTGGAGGCTGGACCCCACAGAGACATAAACTTCACTAGAGACAGAGAATGCATTTAAGGATCTGAAGGACATGTATGACACCTGAATAGCCACCTCTGCCAGAGAAACTGCAGACCTAGACAACCACCCTTGGAAACCACCCTAGCAACAAACTCTTACCTAGTTAGAAAGGCCCATCTAAGAGGAGGTAGGAGAAACCCTGTGAAAGCCACCTTGAACAAAGAAAGGGACAGTTATGCTGCCTGTACTCATGAAATGGTTGTGCCCACATGATAGGTGTTACCCGAGTACATGTTTTGTCTGCATCTTTCCTCTTGAGATGTGTACTGAGGCTCTTTCCATTTTTGGAGAAGCCCACCTTCTTCCTTGACCATGTTACCCTCTCACTTTCTTCCCCTCCTTCCCCTTGCTAAGAAACTTCCAAATAAAATCTGTTTTTACACCTAATCAGAGAGAGATAACAAAAGGGAATACCCTGCCATAGTGGCAGTGTGGGGTGGGGGGAGACGGAACTGGGGAGGGTGGGAGGGACGCTGGGTTTACTGGTGGTGGAGAATGGGCACTGGTGAAGGGATGGGTTCTCGAACTTTGTATGGGGGAAACGTGAGCACAATAATGTATAAATCTGTAACTGTACCCTCACGGTGATTCACTAATTAAAAATAAATAAATTATAAAAAATAAAATAAAATAAAATGTTTTTACTTAACTGCTTTTCTACTCCTGAAATTCCTTTCTGCGACAAAGACAGGAGCCTATAAACCATTGGTAAGGCCTAGGACTAACTCTACTTTCCTGCTAAGAGCAAAACATTGCTCCATCCCGAATCCTATTCTTCCCAGAAGGTCCCAGGGTGGCAGACGCAAATCAGGAGATCTCTGTCTCTTCTCTGCCTCACATAAACTACCTATGGGGGCCCGCCAATTTCCTTAGTACATGGAAATATCTTTTTCAAATGTATTTTTAGTAAGATTTCAGAGCCCCTACCATGAAGTTAACTTTTTACCAAAAATATAATTTAGGTTGGCATTTTTTGTCACCCTGAAAAATGTAAAATCTTTTATTGAACAATTACTCTAAATAGCACAGCTCAAAGTACTTTCCAAGCAAAATTAAAAGCAGATATGTACACAAAGTAAAACTTCACTGTAGATACAATTTACAATTTAAATGTTAAACCAGTAGAATTATTATGCTGCATTTACTACATGGCAGATTGTGATTGAGATTTAAATGTCAGCTCTGACTGTTTGGTTCACAAGTCTAAAAACCAGATACTATGGAAAACAGTAAGCTGGCACTTTAATTTGAAATAAAATAATTTTCTAAATGTAAATAAGGGTAGCAGGTCTGTATTATTTTCTGTAGTCTTCATAAGAACTTAATCAATATTTATGAAAATTTAATCTAACAAAATTAAGTCAACTTACTTTTTGCATAAAATTGACAATTGAAACACGTTGGAAATTATAAACATTTTTCAATGTATCCAAAAATTTGAAAATTTAGATTATTGGCAATTCTTCATTTTTCATTAAAACAGTTTAATGTGTCCTATTATAATAGTGTAAATGCAGCACAAAATAATATATATTGTTGCAAGCAGAGAGATAAGGGGCCCTACTGTCTGCAACCTAAAAACCCTAAAGACATCAAGGCCTTTGAGACATAGAATCCATTTGAGGAGACAGAAAACTCTTTGAAAAGCCAAATTCCATGCCTAAAGCATGGCCAGACTTCCGAAGAAAAAATGCTCCACTGCTGGAACAAAGGCCATGATAAGTGTCAAAGACCATCAATAGCTCCAAGCTTTCCTTCTTGACAACCATCTCCCTAATAGACTCAAGGAAAGATAGGGGAAACTATATAAGGGAATTAGCAGAGTAAATAGAGCATACTTCTCTATTCTGGAGAAATGGCCTGTATGCCTGCCTATGAAGTGTACTTTTCTAATCTAAGTTGAAAATGCCTGATGCATTTGCCTACATCTGCCTGTGCTATGTCATTTCTTTATGGCGTAGAGTTTCCATCTTGGGAATTTGTTCTATAACTACTGGTATTGTCTGCTTTCCTTTGTTTACACTGGAGAAACCTATGCTCACTCTTAAGCATATACCTCTTTCATCACCCCCAACCCCATCATGTATTTTCCAAATAGCTTCTTTTACTTCACTATTCATCAACTCTTGAAATTATTTCCTATGAGAGAAGGCAACAAAGACCTGGAAAAGCATAAATGGATTTATGACTGACTGGCTTTCATGAAAAGTGCAATTCCATGCTTTTGCCTGAGTTTCAGGACTCCCCTAGAAATTGGGTAGCACTGTAGCAGTGTTGTCCCATTGCTCATCGATTTGCTCGAGCAGGCACCAGTAACGTCTCCATTGGGAGACTTGTTGTTACTGTTTTTGGCATATCGAATACACCAGGGGTAGCTTGCCAGTCTCTGGCATGTGGGCAGGATACTCTCCGTAGCTTGCCAGGATCTCCAAGATGGATGGAGGAATCAAACCCGGGTCAGCTGTGTGCAAGGCAAACGCCATTCCCGCTGTGCTCTAGCCCAGAAATTGGGTAGCAGACATAATTTCCTATGCTGTGTAGAACAAGTATGCCTCAGTGTGGTTTGATGACTGGATTGTCATCAAACAAAAATATATACAGTGTAGGTGCTCATAGAAAACGTTAAGCAGTTCTAAACTTTACCAAAAATTTTCACCAGATGATTGAGTTGGCCAGAGAGGGGAATGATAGATTCCCTTCACAGGATTGACACCTCTTTGCCAAATTCACATGATCCACACTGCTTCATCTGGTGAGAGTCACCTCTCCTTTCCACAACAGTATGATTTTGTAGGTTTAGATATGGAAAGATGTTGACAGTTTTTTGGCAATCTGAATCGAGTATACTTTACTGCAATGTTCAAAATATATGCCAACAAAGACTGGGGAAGATTTTGCCTTGAGGAAAATTATCTGAGGAATTCACAGGCTGAGATTTTGATTTGGGATAAGGTGCGAAGTCTAATCCTCATTGTATCTTGAGACTATGGCTCAAAAGTATTTATAGAAAATCAAAACAAACAAACAAAAAATCCTTAGTATCTAGCACCCATCACTGAGGATATTAACATTTACAGTCTTTAAAAGAAATTGTCATGACATGCCCATCTAAAGGTTAATAAATAGCCTTTAGATGTGTCCACTTATTTGTAAAGGGTCAATCATACATACTTCTTATAAATCTAACTTCGTTGATTTCCTCTCTAATTTCATAAGTATCAGACCTACGTTGTATTTGGAAGACTCCCCCATCATATCTTAACTACCTAAATACAATTTGTATGTCCCATACATGAGAGAAATCATTCTATGTCTTGTATCTCACAGTGTGTCTCACTGTATATCTCACGGTGACTCAATTTAAAACACACACACACACACAATTTGTAGGATTTTTCCAGTTAATTGCTTGCTTTTATAATCCTACATTCAAACTACTTATAGTAACTTTACTAACACAAGCTGCAGTTCCTTAGTAGAAATAGTATGATTTAACTAAGAAAACTCAATATGGCATTCCATGAAAAATAAAAGTGACACTGAATAGAGCATCTTATACTGATACTCATAGAGACCAAGTTTTAAAATCATCATTAATTCCAGAATCATGCAAAATTTAAGTCAATACTTCCAGAGAACCATCAAAGAGTTGATATAAAATAATCAAAATCTATTGAAGCAAATTAATAGATAATTATGAGTGCAATTTATGAAATAAATATTATTCTATTAACTTTGTATTTTTATATAAAAGTATTCTAAGGTATTACTCCTTTCTTAATCAGTATTCCAAAGGGAGTGATGATCTATTCCTGGAGTCTGTATTTTTTCAGTATATTCTTTTTCTTCGATATATAAAGTGTAATGCCTTTGGTCTTGTAGGATCCTAAGATTTTTATCTGTTTTGAGGTCAAAAGGCTATTAAGAGAGGTACAGTTTTGCTGCACAGGGCTGAGATCTGATATAGGTATATTTTGAATTAAGAATCAGCCTGTAAATTAATGACCTATGAAGTCCATCTGTCTGTCTAAAGCTCGAGGGAACTATAGGGTTGAAGAATCCAAGTAAAATATATGGACTGAACAATGTAATAATAATTTGCAGGCTCTACTGCTAAACTCATGATTTTAATATAGTTTAATCACTTGGTACATGTATGAACATGAGAAAGTTATTTAAACCTGTCCCATGAGCAGTAAAATAAGATTAATGGAGTCTACTTTACAGGATTAAATTGGAGAGTAAAATTAGATAATCTATGAAAAGCACTAAAAATAGTACATTGAACACTGTGAAGACATAGTAAATAAAAGTTGGTTTCTATGAGCATCAACATAAATGACAATGCTGAAATGCTAAGTAACATATAGCCAATTATATTTTCTTATATATTAAAATACTAATGTGTTTAGTGAAGGGAAAATGAAAATTAGGGGAATAAAATTACTTCATTATTAATATACATATATTAACTATAGCCCTCTTCTGAATTGTTCAAAATAAAAAAGTCTTCACTAGAGCTAATTGGGAAAAGTCACTTTGAAACTTTAAAAAAATTATTAACAAGCCATAATTTACAAAGTTACTGATAGTTAAGTTTTAGGCATACAATAATTTAATACCAATTCCTCCAACGGTGGCAACTTCACTCCTCCAGTGTTCCAGTGTTCCCAGAATTCCTCCTCACCCCAACACCCATTCCGCTGTTGCCTGTCAACATGATGGGTACATTGTGAAGTTTCAGTGGTTGCCAATTAGATTGATGTTTTCACTTTGGTTTTATATATATGACTATACCCTTCACTCGTATCACTGGTATAACGGAAGGTCAGATATCTGTTCACCCATTACTTCTTATTATTCCCTTTCCTACTTAATTTCTTTCCTACTCTGTATGTCTTCTCTCTAAACACTCGGATCAAGGGTAATCTAAGCTCCCCCTTATACTTTGCTACATGTCCTCATTCAGTACTCTCTATTCCACATATCAATAAGATCATCTTGTATCTGTCTTTCTTGTTCTGACTTTACTTCATTCAATATGATATCTTACAGTTCCAACAATGTTGGAGGAAATTACATGATTTTATTGATCCTTTGCTCCTTTCAGCTGCATAGTATTCCATTGAGTATATATACCACATCTTCATAATCGATTCATCTGTCACTGGACACCTAGGTCAATTTTGTATTTTAGCTATTGTACTGAGTGTAGCAATGAATAGTGGTATGCATATATGTTTTTAAGAAATTTCTTTTATGTCCTGTTTATAGGTGCCCCGAAGTGAAATTGCTGGGTTATATGGCAGTTAAATTCTAAGTTTACTGAGAATTCCTGATACTGTTTTCCACTGGGGTGTTACCAGACAACATTCTCACCAACAGTGGATGAGATTTTCTTTTACACCACATCCCCATCAACACAGATTGTTCCTACTATTTTGATATGTGCCATTCTCACTGCTATGAGATGGTATCTCATTATCATTTTTATTTGTATTTCTCTGACCATAAGTAAAGCTGAAGATTTTTTCATGTGCCTACTTGCCATTTGCCTGTCTTCTTCTGAGGAGTGTCTATTAATTTTTTCTTCCCAATTGTTGAAATGGTTTTCAAATCTTTTTTTGTTGATATTCATGAGAACTTTATACATTCATGATATCAAACTTTTGTCTGATGTATTGAATGCAAATATTTATTTCCCGTTCATTTAGCCGTCTTTTAGTTTTAGCCCATTTTTTTGCCATGCTCTTTAACCTTATGTAGTCCCACTTGCTTTTGATTTTGCTTCTACAGTAGTATCAGATTTTCGAAGGCAACTTTTTTCAAGATCTGATGTCCAGATCTTGAAATGTTCTGTCTATATTTTCCTCAATGTACTTTATAGTTTCTGGTCAAATCTCAAGGTCTTTTTTGTTTGTTTGTTTTGTTTTGTTTTTGGGGTCACACCCGGTGATGCTCAGTGTTATTCCTGGCTCTGCACTCAAGAATCACTCCTGGTGGTGCTCAGGGAACCACAAGGGATGCTGGAGTCAGTCATGAGCAAGCCTTACCTGCTATACTATAGCTCCAGCCGAATCTCAAGGTCTTTGAAACACTTTGAATTGACTTTGTGTGAAGTGTAATAATTAGATTCAGTTTTAGTTTCTTATGCATAGTTATCCAATTTTCCCAGTATTATTTGTTGAAGAGGACATTTTTACTCCATTTTATGTTTTTAGCCTCTTTATTGAAAATTACTTACCCATATATATGGTGATTTGTCAGAGGGTATTTGATTCTGACCCATTATTACATTACCATGCAGTTTTGATCAGATAGCTTTATATTATAACCCCAAATTAGATCATGAAATATCTCCCAATTTCTTATTTTTCAGTATTTGCAATTTATGTACTTTTATGATTCCATAAAAACTTTATAATTGATTTTTCTATATTCCAGAGCAATGTCATCTGAATTTGTATCGGAATTGCATTGCATCTATACAATATATTTTATATGATGGTCATTTTAATAAAAATTGGAATCAACAAGGAACCTGTGAGAAATCAGAGTGAAGCCTGATTTTAAACGTAGTTTTGGCATTAAAATCATAGTTGGGCCAATACCCATTGTGGACAATGAACCTCATATGCAGAGTTATGGCCTTGATAGGAAGGCCATAGAGACCCAATAACAGACTCTAACATGTCACCAACAGACCAAGACAGTGGTGGATTTTAAGAGACTGAACCAGAAGACCATGCATGGAAAATGGATAAAACAGATTGGAATCAACAAGGAACCTGTGAGAAATCAGAGTGAAGCCTGATTTTAAACGTAGTTTTGGCATTAAAATCACAGTTGGGCCAATACCCATTGTGGACAATGAACCTCATATGCTCATACAAAGTTGTGTTATTTTTTTTTCCTTTTGAAGTACAGCCTCTCCCAAATGGCTTTGACTTGGAGTTATCTGCAAGTTTTCAGCAAGCAGTACACTTTACAATCTATTAGTCTAGCAGTATATGTGCACTTAGCATGTTACTTTACTGCTCATGCAGTTCAGTATCTAATAAGTCCATTTGTACGGAGGTGTTAAAATAGAAATAGTTAAGGAAATACATAAAACCTAAGATTGTTTTAAATTAGATGGGATGAATGGGTAATGCATCTGCCTGGTTTTGGGTTTGAGATGGTTGTGAGAGGGTTTTGAAGGGACCCAGTAAGGGGTCGGAGACAGTGTAGAAACCATGGGGAAGGATGCACGCTGGATCCATTCACACCAGAACTTTTTACAGAATAATGTATTGAGGTCTTTGCAAATTCATTTAGAATCAAAATGATTTATGAATTCTAAGAAACTATACAAAATTACTGTAATTGCATAGCAAGTATTGGGAAGCTTGATCAAAAATTATTTTTTTGTGGGGGAGATACATCTGCTTGTGCTCAGGGTTTGATCCTGGCTCAGCAGTAACTCTTGGCAAGTCTCAGGGGATCATATAAGATACTAGGGATCAGATTCAGGCTGACCACAGGCAAACAAGAATCCTATCACTCCCGTACTATCACTATGCCCTGTCCAGTAAAAATTTAGTATGAGTTAAGTGAAATTTCAAATATTCAAAAAAATTATCATTGAATGCAATTATATATTAGGTATATATGTATATACACCACACACACACACACACACACATATATATGTGTGTATATGTGTGTGTGTGTGGTGTATATACATACCAGGCTATTCTCAGGATTTATTCCTGGCTCTGCATTGAAAGGACAATTCATGATGTCGAGGATTGAACCCATGTAAGCTTTGTTCAAATCAAGCCCCCTATCTGCTTTACTATCGCTCAGATCCTCAATTAATATTTTTTAAATATTTACTAATCACAAATCACTAAATCCCATTGATTGTTGATTTCTCGAGTGGTCTCAGTAACCTCTCCATTCGTCCTATCCCTGAGATTTTAGAAGCCTCTCTCCACTCGGCCTTCCCAACGATGCTGCATTGGAGGCTCTTTCAGGGTCAGGAGAATGAGATCCAGCTTATTACTGGCTTTAGAATATGAATACATCATGGGGAGCTTGCCAGGTTGTCCCATGTGCGCAGGAAACTCTCAGTAGCTTGCTAGTTTCTCCCAGAGGGAGAAGTAGGTTATAAGATATCACTTCTAGGAGCTTGCTTTTAAGTCTCTGGATGTTGGCCATTGATGGGATTACACACACCTGGGTTCCTCTGCTGATTGAGGCTTGTCCCAACATAGTGTGGAGACAGGCCTTGAGCATGGTTGTAGCTAGGTTCCGGTGGAGTTATAGCACTATGACGATTCCAACACCAATCCCTTCACCAGTGTCCACTGCCCTCTACCAATGTTCCCAATTCCCCTCATACCCACACCTCCACCAGTCTTACTCTTGATGAACAGAAATCAGGAAATATTAACATAGCCAACATGAATTTAGAAATATTTTGAGCTTTTGTCCATTCATGTATTATTGTATTCCAGAATGCCAATCACTTTGTCCATAGCTGACAACAAATTAAACAATGATGTCAGTGATGAAGAGGTTGTTTTCAACTCAAATTTTAATTGCTTCTTCCTATTTAAAAAGGATTGTAGGATGATTAATTTGGAAAAACTCAATACAGAAAAGCAATGCTATAGTAGCGTTATCCTACTTTTTTGGATCACTGATGCAAAACCAAGCTACATTAATTTGCATTAAAATTCATGTGTTGAAGAGCTGTGGTCAAGATGTTAAAACAGAGAGTAGAACAAACCCCACTGGGTCTGTGAACAAGAAGCAGTCTTATGCACAGAAGTTTTTGCAGGGCCTCACCAAGAACACTAAATAGAGACCAGTGACCAACTACAGTGGTCTCTCTTTCAGTAGATATAGTAAAAACCAAAACCAAAACGAAACAAAAAAGGCCAGGAGGATTAGTCAATGGTTGGAAACTTGCCACAAGTTTCAGGAGCTTGATTTTATAATCTCACTCTGCACAAGAACTGAATGCTCAAAGTAGGTAAAAGGATATACATAATAACCTTTCAGTACTTGTATTGCAAACCATACTGCCCAGAAAGAAAAGTAGAGAGAGAAAGGGAGGGTGAGAGCAAGCGAGTGAGCGAGCGAGCAAGAGAGAGAGAGCAAGAGAGAGAGAGAGAGATGAAGCAGAAAAGTGTCTGCCATAGAACATAGAGGCAGGCTAGGGATGTCCCAGTGAGAGGGAAACTGGCAACATTGGTGCTGGGAAATGTACACTGGTGAAGGGACAGTTGTTGGAAGATTATGAGATTAAATCCAGTCATAAACAACTTTGTAGCTGTGTATTTCATGCTGATTCAATTTGTAAAATAAACAAAGACCAGAAACTGGGACAGTTGAAGAGCTGTGCCCTACTACTCCAAGATAAAAGAAAGCAGTTACCTCTGGAGTGTAAGTGGTGAGACTGGAATGTTTCTCAAGAAGATGCATCAGGAAGGACCAGCAGATATTCTGAACTAAATCCAAGACCTGCAATACAATATACATGGTAGACTGTAGGATGACATTACTTTGTCCTTTCCCTCCTTGCCACAAGTAGCTTGTCCCGGTTTTCCCCGGAGTTTAGGCTTACCCCAGTCTCACCCATCAAGGTGTTCCCGAATCTCTCCCATCCCTTTGTTTAGCTATAATCACTTCTCCATGCTCTCTTCCCCAAAACAGTTAATCTGCAGCTTTCCCTTAATCTGACTCTGCTAATTTGTAAACTCAGAGCTTCCTAGGATACTGAATTTATATTATATAAGTTAAAATTGCCTTTCTCCTCTTCTTGTGCCTTTTGAATAATTTACTTTAAAGCAATGTCCTTTTTGTATAGACACAAGAAGACAATATTATATTTTTATAACTTGGGAATTAATTGGCCTCGAATATTATTCCCTCCCGGGCATCTGCTTTCTCCACTTAAGCCTCAGTTGCCCTCAGTTCCTAGCACCCCAAAGCAGGGTCCCCGACGTGGGACTGGAACGATCCAGGGCAAGCGGTGAGTTATGTGTTACCCTGGCATCGAGATGGGCCTAGCCAAAGTGCCTAATTCTTAACTATAAGTTAAGAGCTTGATCATAGACAAATGCTGTCATGATCCAATAGTAATTATGAGACTGGGACCCTGCCAGGGATAGGAAAGACTGATCTGGCCTGAGCACTGTAGTCTGAGATTGAGATGGCCCCAGGAGAGAAATTCTATAAGCTTTAATGCATCTCTTATTGTGTCCATACAAAATAATTAATATTATGAATTCTTATATGTTTGCTGGCTGAGGAGAAGAGAAACACATTCATGGGACTCCGCCCTTGGGTGGATCCTCCTGCTGAAAGAGAATTAAGTCCTAGGAGAAGCATCCCCTGAGGGAAAGGAACCTTACCCTATTGATGGTGACCACACTTATGTGTATGTCCCAACCCCCTCATGCTGTGGAGATTTAACTAGGCTGTAAGAGTGGGTTGGGGGGCCAGATCCATGGGGCAGATCCACGGGGGCTAGATGCACAGATCCAGAGAGAGACCGAGAGCCAGGAGAGAAGCAGGGAGAGAGAATGAAATAAACTGATCGAGCAACCAGTCTGGCCTTCTTCCTTCCGTCGCCTGCCCTCGACCGATGGCACACACAGCGGTTCCGGGGTACCGAATGCGGGTGGTGAGACAGAGCCGCCAGGAGAGCCCGCGAGTGCTCTCGCCCCTCGGCGAGCTTTAGTTTTTTACAGTAGACAAGTGAGCCAGCAGTAAGTTCACAGCCTAAAGGAGAAAACAAATTTCTTATATGCATTCCCTACATGATCCTAAGCCTATCATTACAGTATGAAGGTAGGAAGGTCTCTAAGTAGAATCCCTAGCTCCAGACCCTCCTGCATGTTTCTGATGCTAGGGCTTGCTTAAAAACTAAGAAAGCCACAAGACAGCAAACAGCATAGGGATTTGAACTGCTTTCACAGCTTGTTATCTAGTATATGGCAGATCACAGTAGAAACCTTCAACAGAAAAATGGGTAGACAGTTTTCCCAACACAAACGCATAAACCAGCACCTGCTGTGGCTCCCAGGTTGCTTGAAAAAGAGAAACAGTGTGGGTGCTTGCATTCAACCACTCAGTTGTGGCAAACAGTTAGAAAAACAAAAGTCCTGTTTCTCTAACTGTCCAAAACTAAGAAATAGATTAAGCACTGTCTCCACTGCAAGATTTTGCCCTGCCACCCTGCCAGTGGTGTTTCTAAGGAATGGAAAAAACTATCAGTCTTATACTCTAATGCAGCAACCCAATGGTGAACAAATTAGTCCTAGATTCAGATTGGCCAGAACTGAGTAAAAAGCCAGGCACTCACTTCAAGATGGATGTGACTATAGGCAGGTGATTCATAGGAAGAAGGGAGATAGGAATTGAAAACCAAGATAAGACTGCACTTAAGACAAAGGAAAATGGCTGATAGTTCACAGACACTCAGGTCATTTACTCAAGAATATAATAACCAATTTGATAAAGGGTTTAGAGAGAACCTAGCTACCAATCTGAACTTCTCAACTGGGAAATCAGTCATCTTGAGATACTTATAATTAAGTCTACTCCCAACAAGATGGAATGAACATGGTGTAGAGCTACCCATGACCATGCTCCAGAAGAAATTTCCTAACTGAAAACATTCAGTTCCTTCAAAACTGGTACGTGAGGGTGTAAGAAATCAAAAATCTGCAGGCAATAGCCTGTGAATGCAAGTATAATGCCGTTTGGTTATCCATCCTTGGCTCACACACAACACTAAGAATAAAGAACCAAAAAAAAATCATCCAAAATAATGAATAGTGACAAAAGTCCAGGAAGATCGTCAACTTCAGATGTTTCTGTGCTGCCTGAGAAACTCTAGAATAATATTCATCTCATGTAAATGCAAAAATATCTTAAAAGCTCATTTGAACATAGAGCATTAAATTTGATGATATTCTGCAAGGAAAAAGTGAAAGAACTCATTCAAGTAGAAATAAAGGCGTGAAAGAATACAGTAACTAGTTTCAGCAGCAGAATTGATGAAACTGATAATTAAATCAGATACCTCAACAGCATGGTACACAAATCCATTAATAAATAAGCTATAGAAAATAAATTATGAAAAAGGGAAGAGAATTTTCACAGTTATTGTAGACAAAACCAAGAGACATAACCTCAAAGCCATAGGAATCCCAGAAAGATAGGAAAATGGGAACTGGGAAGAATGACTGGTTGAAGAAATAATACAGAGTTTTACCAACCTGAGGATAGAGACAGTTACAGTGAAACAAGAAGCCCAAAGGGTGACAAGAAAAGTAATCCAAACAGAACTCCAAGACAAACTGTAATAAAAATGATGAGGATGAAAGATATAGACTTTCAAATGCAGCAGAAGAGAGACAAACACCACATACAAGGGCAAGACAAGGTAGTATTTACATCAGATTTTTCAAATAAAACTCTACAAGGAAGAAAAAAATGGTACAATACGTTGAAAGTATTGAGTGAGAACTGCATAGGGCCAGAGAAATAGTACTTCTGGTAAGGTGCAGCCCCATGACAGACCTGGGCTGGATTCCCACCATCACATGTGGTTCCTGAGTACTTCAGGGTTATTCCCTGAGCACAGAATCAGGAGAAATCACAGTTTCACCTAGTGTGACGCCTCCCTCCCCCCAAAAAAGAGCAAAACAAGAACCTTCAACCAAGAATACAGTACCCACTGCCAGAGAGATAGTAAAATTGGTAAGACTTTTAAATGTGTGCGTTCAACCTGGGTTCAATTTCCCTGCAGACTATAGGGTCCTCTTAGACTCCTAAGAATGATCCCTGAGTGAGAGTAAGCACTGAAGAGCACCAGCTGTGGCTTAAAGACAAATTAAATAAAAGAATACAATACACTAGAAGATAATCACTCAAAGTTGAAGGAGTAAAAAAGTATTCAGACTTTGGGGACTCACCCAACAGTGCTCAGGAAATACTTATAGCTCAGTAGCTTAGCAATCACTCCCAGAGATGCTGAGGGACCATTTGGTGCCAATGATTGAACCCAGGCCTCCTGCATATCAAACTTGCAAAACCAGATTGTTATTTCTCTGCTCTACTTTAATCTTCTTGTTTGTTTGTTTTGGGGTCACATTTGTGGTGCCCTGGCTCTGTGCTCAGGGATCAGTATTGGTAGGGCTTAGGGGAACACACAGAGTGTCAGGGATTGAACTTGGACATGCCTAGTGCAAAGCAAGCACCCTACCTACTGTACTCTCAGGCCAATGGTTTAATCTATAAAAAAAAAAAAAAAAAGAAAAGAAACCACAAAAGGTATCAGAGCTGTAGCCATAGTATAGCAGTAGGGCTATACTTGCATGTGGCTTACTGTGTTCAATCCCATATGGTTCCCTGAGCACCAACAGGAATAATTCATGAGCAGTGTCGGGTGTGAGACAAACATTTTTAAAAGACAGAAACCACACTAAAGGGTGCTGGGAGCTACCAGAATCACAGCTGATGGTGTCCAGGGTAGTGCTAGAAGATTAACCCAGATTAGAAGCAAAGCATTCATTCTACCTTCTGAGCTCCGAAAACAGTGTTTTTTGCTTGTTTTCTTTGTTTTTGTTTTTGTTTTTTTTGCTAAAAACATTGTCTCTGCTCCAGAAATTTTGGGGCATGCTCCTGCCAAGTTCCTTAATGATATGTTTTATGTGACCAACATTTCATGTAGGTAAAAAAAACTGAGCTGAAAAAATGAGTCTACAGCACATCTATATAACTACACATCACGCCAAGTTTTGAAAATAAGTAAGTGGATCACTGTTAAATTTTTTGCCTTTTAATCATTCTTGTTTACTTCTTTTCCCCATTATTTTTAAACAGTACTTAATCTACCCCCACTCTCCTCAAGAATAAAAGCCCAGGTAGGTCTAAATAGATTGATACTAAGTTCTAATAAAGCTTCAAAGAAATCTTATTACCTATGCTCCTCAAACTCAGAAGTTTTACCTATACTTCTCAAGCTCTTACAAAATATTGGGAAAGTTAGTTAAAAAATAGCTTCTAGGAAGCCAACATTACACTAATACCAAAAGCAGAGAGAGAGACTACTAAAAAAAATTACAAACCGATATCCTTGATGAACATTAATGCTAAGAACCTCAATAAAATATTTAAAACTAGAATCTAATATTAAAGCACCATACATTATGATTGAGTATAATTAACCACAGAGATGCAAAGATGACTCAGTATGCTTGAAACAAATAATGTAGTGCAGTATATCAAAAACAGAAAAAATATGTAAGTATATAATATTATCAGTGGATTTGAAGAAAACTTTTAATGCAATTAAATATCCATTCAGGATAATAACACAAAAGAATAGGAATATAAGGAATATAATTGTAGTGTGAATGCTATTTACCACAAACTGACAGCGAAAATCATACTCAATAGTGAAAAATTTAAAGCCTTTATTTTGGAATTAGGCATAGGGCAAAGATGTCTATTTTCTCCATTATTATTCAATAGAGTTTTGGAAGTTCTTGCCAGAATAATCACATAAAAAGAGAAATAAAGATGACCTAAATTGGAAGAGAAAAATATTATACACAGATTAGGTATTATACTAAATATAGTAAACCTGGAAGAAACTACTAAAATAAAATCAATACAGTCAAACAGAAAGCTAAAATATAAATTCACCAAAATCTATCACATTTCTATTTGCAAAAAAAACCCAAAAATTAAATAAAAACCACAACCTCACCTAAAACAGTGTCCCAAACCAACAAGTACTTCTGAATCAATAAAGTAATAAGAAATGTGAGTCTTATACACTGAAAACTAAAAGCCATTATCATAACAAATAAAACTGAATATTAGAGAAGGGATAACCATTTCATGTTAGTGGGGTTAAAAAATTAACATTGTCAAAAATTCCACTCCACACAAAGCATTACATAGATTCAATACAGTTTTTGTATCAACATCTTTGACATTCTTCAATGACTTTTAACAAAAGCTAGTAAGATTTACACAGAATCATATTACTCTGTGCCTAGAGAAAGCAATTATGAGCATAAAAGATGAGATATATCTTTTTCCGTGATTTTAAATCATACTGTAAATCATACAATCAAAATGGCATGGTATGGGATAAAGAGAAACCTCAAACCGATGGAATAGCACTGAAAGCTACAGAAAAACCCTCAGATACATAGACAATTAATCTATGGCATAGCAAAAGTGTACATAAAGAGGACAAATGGCCCCTTCAACAAACAATATGACAAATATAGTATAACTACATATAAAATGGATCAGTGTCTCACACCTTATATAAAAGTAAATTCCAAGTGGATTTAAGACATCAATATTAAACCAGAGTCCATAAAATATACTGAAGAAATTAAAGTTAAAGGCAGAAGTCTTTAGGATATAGGGATATGGCCTTCAATTCTGAGACTCAATAACCAAAGCCAAAAATAAATATTAACAAATGAGACAACATAAAACCAAAATGCCTCAGCATGGTGAAAGAAACACTAGCTAAGATTAAAAGAAACCCTTCTAACAAACAATATTTGCACACCCTATATCAATAAAGAGCTGACATCTTAATATATAAAATACAAAACTCAACAACACAATACATGAGTTAAACTCCTCAAATGATGGAGAAAGGAGATGAGCTAGTTTTTATAAAGTGAGCCACAAGGCATATAAAAGCTATTTATGGGGTTGTAGAGATAGTACAGGGAGAAACATACTTGCCTTGTGCAACGTAAACTCCAGTTGGGTCTGTAGAACTATGCATTGTTCTCTGAGTACCACAGAACTGATGATCCCTAGCAGAGAGGCAAGTGAGTACTGAGCACTTCCAGGTGTGGCCCAATACCCCTCCGACTGAAAATAGTTTTCATAAATTTTTATGAGACAAATGCAAATAAAAGGGACAATTAGATATCATCTCATACTGGAGAAAATAGCATTTGTCAAACTTGGAAAAAAAACTGTGTTGGCAAGGATATGTTGAAGAAAATAGCAGTTTTTCACTGTTTGAGGGATAGTATTTTGTTTAGCCTTCATGCAAAATAGTATGAAGTTTTCTTTAAAATGTAAGAAGAAAAACTTTAAATGACTCAGCAATTCCAGTTTTTGGTATTATACTAAAGCATTAAAAAAAATATATGTGTTTATTGAGCATTAAGCACAATACACAGGACATAGAGACGACTTGAATGTCCAAACAAATGAATAAAGAAGTTGTTGTCTATTTACAGAATGGAAAGCTAAGCAGCCATAATAAAAAATAAAATCTTGTAGTTTACTGCACAGTAAATGAAACTGGTGGGCATCATGTAAAATGAAATAATTTATTGGAAGAAGAAATATCAGATTAACTCAGTGATTTGCATTATAGAGAAACAAAACAAGGGAGCGGACAATATCAAATTATAAGCCGTTGGCAAAACAGATTACAAAGCAGTGGAATGAAGGGGAAGGAAGAGATGGAGTTGAAGTGATATAAGGACAGATACAGAGGGTTTAGGGCTCTTTGGTGGGATGAATGTTCAGTACCTTTTCATATCAAAACCAAGAAATTTGACACCATTATAAGCATGTTACTTAAACTACAAAAAATATAGTTTGTTGGGACCAGAGCAATTTACAATGAATAATTTGCTTGTCTTGCACATAGCTGACCTGGATTTGATCCTTACACCATAGTCTTCCAGGAATGATCCCCAAGCACAGAGTCAGGACTGATTTATGGCCACTGCTGGGTGTGGTCTAAAATAACAAACAAAAAAATGTTGCTGTTACTTTTTATGCTGTTAACAAGGTAAAAGGATAGCCTAACATTTTATAGTCATTTCTGTGTTATCCAGGCAACAATTTATGCATGCATGCAAATTTTTCTTGGCAGTTAAACTTATTTTTTTCTTTTGCTGATAATACTGTTGTGATAAAAATACAACAGAGAAATTTTACATAGAATATTTGCAAAGAATTTTCTTTAGCTATATCAAATTTTACATATATCATACTATTTTATTGCCAATTATCAAGGATACCTTTAATTTGTTAAATAGACAGCAAATAGCTAAAAAACTTGAATGTGAATTATTTTTTCTAAGCAATGAATAATCAGAATGGTTATGTTTAATTTATGAAGAACTAAAAATTATAATTGGCTTCCTGACATGATACCACCAATTGGATATCTTCACAGATGCCACAGAGTTCATTTAGAAATTTTAAGGCAAATAATCACAAATGGAATAACAATAGAAAGTGTGATGATGCACTTGAGAAGGTACAGATTAAAACAATGTAAGAATAATGAAAAACCTTTATAAGTAAAGATAATCCATGTGGCTTGTCAGACATCTGAAAAACTATTAAGATATAGTAGAAGTAACAGGAATTTAGAGGGAAAAATATCATAAAGAAATAGAATTGAGGGGCTGGAGAGATAGCACAGCGGGTAGGGCGTTTGCCTTGCACGCGGCCGACTCAGATTCAATTTCCAGCATCCCATATGGTCCCCTGAGCACCACCAGGAGTGCTTGAACCAGGAGTAACCCCTGTGCATCATCAGGTGTGACCCAAAAAGCCAAAAAAAAAAAAGAGAAAGAAATAGAATTGAGACCCTCATGTTCAATCACTACTGGATCAAATTTCAGCTTACTAGCTACTTGGATTTATCACCTTTCTAACTCTAATTCCTCATTTAAAATAGGAGGAGGAAGAGTAGTGATCAGAGTTAATTTTGTTTCGGGGTCACTCTGCACTGTGTTCAGGGATTGTTTCTGACTCTGTAATCAGGAACCACCCCTGACAGGGCTCAGGAGTTCCGGAGAGCCAACATGAAGTAAGCAACCTACATGCTGTACTACTGCTCCATGTCCCAGTAATTTTGATCTTCAATGGGCAACTTGAAAATTAAACATTTTGAGTGACAATAATTTAATAAGTGATCAAAAATTCTACCTCTTGTGTGGGCAGAGAGCACAGGACTAATGCATAGAGGGTTTGCATACATAAGACTCTAGTTTGATCATCAACACCAAATGACCAATCAAGAAACCACTGAGGATATCCCTGAAGTTCTCCAGATACCACTGTGTGTGGTACTTTTGGCCCACAAACACCTCTAGAATGGCCCTGGTATTTTTGCAGCACCTAAACTTAAGGCCTGAATAACATCATATCCCAAATTGTCCTGTGAGCACTGCCAGGAGTGACCAATGAATGCAGAGTCAGGAATAAGTTCTCAACACTGTCAGGTAAATTACCTACACCCCGCCCTCCAAAAAAATAATCTACAAAGAGTGAGTAGTCTAAAAGTACATAATGAAGATGTACATTTTAGATATCAAGAACAGACAGTTCTGGAATTTTCAGCAAACATCAATGACTGGAGGTGTTGACAAAATGACCAAATTGAAGAAGATCTGATATCCCATTCACCCACAGACATACTCAAAGAATACATAAAACCCAAATTAAATACAGATTCGAACATGGAGCCTCAGTAAGATAATCCAATGAAAAACACAGTCACTGTCTCTAGACTCAGCACTGTGTAATATAGAGCTTTGCAATATATCAGGAAGAGGAAAGAAGAAGGAACTATCACTGTCATCCCATTGTTCATCGATTTACTCGAGCGGGCACCAGTAACATCTCTATTATACTCAGCCCTGAGATTTTAGCAGCCTCTTCTTACTCACCTTTCCCAACGATTGGAGGTTCTTTCAGGGTCAAGAGAATGAGACCTATCATTACTGTTTTTGGCATATCAAATACATCATGGGTAGCTTGCCAGGCTCTGCCGTGTGGGTGGGATACTCTTGGTAGCTTGCCGGGCTCTCTGAGAGGTATGTATATATCTTTTACTATATTTGGGATATGAATACACCATGGGGAGCTTGCAAGGCTCTCTCGTGCGGGCAATCGACTCTTGGTAGCTTGTCAGATTCTCCAAGAAGGAGAACAAGGCTATTAGATGTCTTCCTGGAGCTTGGTCTTATAGTCTCTGGATGTTGGCCGTTGGTGGGATTACACAGCACTGGAAGTAGTTTGTGAGTGTGGCTGCCAAGCTACTGGAAAATGAAGGGTCTGGATGGAGAAGGCCTAGTCCCAATCTGAGCAGGCTTGGAGTTCTTAGCCCAGGATCCTGCACACCTGGGTTCCTATACTGGTCCTTTCATGTGTGAGGCTCGTCCAGATGTGTGGAAAGTGGCCTTGAGCATGGCTGTGGCTGGGTTGCGGAGGTCTTCAATTGTCAAGGCTCTGCTTGGGGTGGGGAGGCAAAGGCAACCTGTCCTCTCTGAGGGGCCCCAGTGAAGACAGCCAGGCGGAGGGGGCAAGAGACTGTGTAGCTCTCTTCCAAGAGCTTGGTCTTATAGTCTCTGGATGTTGGACATTGGTGGGATTACATGGCTCTGGGGGCAGTTTGTGAGTGTGGCTGCCAAACTACTGGAAAATGGGGGGTCTGGATGGAGAAGGCTCAGTCCCAATCTGAGCAGGCTTGGAAATCTCAGCCCGGAGACACCTGGGTTCCTCTGCTGATCCCTTCATTCCACTATAGAACAGATAAATCAAATATTGGAACATGATTTAAATTTTCTTTTAACATTTTTTTCCACACATAAATTTTCAACTTAAGTGCAGGGATTGGGTAGGTACTTTTTATTTTCTTTTTTTTTGGTTTTAGGTTTACACCCGGCGATGCACAGGGGTTACTCCTGGCTCTGCACTCAGGAATTACTCCTGGCCATGCTCGGGGGACCATATGGGATGCTGGGATTCAAACCCGGGTCGACCACGTGCAAGGCAAATGCCCTACCTGCTGTGCTATTGGTCCAGCCCCTGGGTAGGTACTTTTGGCACACAAATTTATAGAATCTCTATGTTCTTCTTACATCCACTTAGTGGTAAAGATTTTGGGAGCTAGGAATTGTGGGTACAGATCATCATCACAGAAAGCAAGTAAGAAAAATCATCCTAAAGGTGAATTCTAGATACCACATCCATAACTGAGCAAGATATCCACACACTGACAGTGCTTAAGCAAGCTTGCTAACCCTGACCATATTTAACATCAAAAAGTAGATCAGACCTCTCAAAGAGTTAACACAAGAGGCTTGTGAATGTTCCCACAAAATAGAGCAGGACGGGTCCCAATCTTCCAGGCTCTGGTAAGCTTACTGATATGTTGATGCAGTTCTCATGTGAAGTTTTACCACACAGGGTTGATAAAATCTCATTCACAGCTATTTGTGGCCTCCAGACACCCAGAGCTTCTGGTCACTGCTGACTGGTTCCTTCTATGCTAGGAATAAGGTAGCTCAGTTTGAAGGAAATCTAATACACTGAAAGCCTAATTGAACTGATCAACTTTGATACAGACTTAGAGAGTAACAAAAACTGTGCTTCCCTACTCAAATTTTAGACAGATTAAACATAATATTTGGCATACATACACACATATCATTCAACTTGCTCCAACATAAACCCACTCTAAGCTGTTGGCACAAGAAAACGATATGATCCAAACTATCACAGCATCACACCGTGGGGTGATAACCATGTCTCCTGAATTTTGGCTCTAAAATTGCAGCTGGTACTCAGAAATGTAGCTTACCAAGAGCAACTTTTACTTGACACACATAACCACAATGGTCAGAGACTGCCCAAGGTGGCCAGAAATTGACTTGATATCAGTTGTCCAAAATCAACAATTTTGAACCCTAGGTCAAAGCTATGATTCTGTGAAATGAGAAGCTGATTGGTGCTCAAGTATTTTCATATGCAGATTGCATTTAATTGTCCTTAGGTATCACCCAGCATATTGAAGGAAAAAAGAAAGAAGAAATGAGTAACAATGATTGATGGAGATACATGGTCAGCAAATATTCAAATGCACCATAACTTTGTAGACTAACTGTTGAGACAAAGACAGAATATTATTGCTCAATATGAGATAAAAATAGTGGGCGAGACTATAAATAAGTCAGAGAAACTTTGAGGAGTAGAGAGATAGTGTAGGAGGTAGGGCACTTGCCTTGCATGTCGCCATGGTGTTTATCTGGTTCATGTCCTAGTCGCCTAATGTGGTCCCTTGAGCACAAATCCAAGAATAACCTGATCACCACTGGGTGGGATGCAAAACAAAAACAAAAGTTTGAAATTAAGTGTGAAAACCTTGTTCTAAAAGAAATAAGAATTGAAGAATATAGTATCTTAAAAAAAAAGCTTCATCAGGATTTAACAGCATTATGGAGAAAGTGACCTTAAGAACAATGCACATGCCGAAAGCAGATAATGGACCAAACATGATGACCTCTCAGTGTCTGTGTTGCAAGCCATAATGCCCAAAAGTAGAGAGAGATTATGGGGAATATTGTCTGCCATGGAGGCAGGGGGAGGGTGAGAAAGGGCGGGTATACCCAGGATATCGGTGGTGGGGAATGTGCACTGGTGGAGGGGTGGGTGTTTGATCATTGTGAGATTGTAACCCAAATGTGAAAGCTTGTAACTATCTCACGGTGATACAATAAAACAATTTTTTTTAAAAAGAACAATGCACAGCAGACACAAAGAGGAAAAAGAAAAAAATTAAAAATGAACACTTTAGAAATAAATGAAAATGTTATAATCCTCATCCTAGGAATCCAGAAACTCTAATATTAGGAAGAACACATGCAGCCTGATGCAAGAGTCCAAAATACTCCAAAATAAAATAAACACAAGCTTAAGATCAAGACACACTGTTATTAAGGTAACAAAGAAATAGATAGAATCCCAGAAATCTCTGTAGTAAAGTAGACTCATTGATTTATAAGTAACCCCGCCATAAGACACATTCTGGATATTTTAAATGAAGTAAATGAAGCTTTTTCAGGTCAGAATAGAATGGTATTATATATTCATATTTGAGTGAAAATAACTGCCAACCAAGAGTTCTCTATCCTTTGAGGTCATCACTCAATGGTGAAGGAGTGTTTAAAATATTTTCAGACAAGCAATAGCTGAAGACATTCATAGCCTGTAAACTATTACTATAAGAAATGCTGACTGGTTTTCTGTAAAAGGAAGGAAACTATAGTCAGAAACAGAAAGATGCAGAAAAGTCATAAAATGGGGTCAGGCAGAAAGTTAATAATGGATATTCCCAAAATGAGCATGAGAAAAATTGCTTAAATTCAAAAGTGTAAATAAAATTAGAATCCCAAATGTGAACTAAAAGGTAAAAAAAAGTAGAAAAAGAGTAACAAAAAGGAGGCAAATGGAAGCAGATCACATGTACTGGGTGTGACACTAAAAAAAAAAAAGACAAGATACAAAGTATATTCAATTAACAAGAATAATTCAATAAAACCTGTCCAACTGCAAAAGTCCTCTTAAAAAAAGAATAAATTTCCATTTGCCATTGAACTCCCCAATCCAAAGGAATGGAGTGACCTCAGAAAAGAAAAATCAATCTGCTTCTTCTTACAGGGACAGGTTACAACTGCCCTCTTATTTACTTAGTTACTTTTTTTTACTTAGTTTGATCTTAATTACTCTCAGATAAACACAGTCTGAGAGTTAAACGTTGGAGCGTATCTATAACCCAGGCACTCCACTCATATAATTTGTATACACACACCTATGTTTATTGCAGCACTAATTACAATAGTCAAGATCTGAAAGCAATCCAAATGTCTAACAACAGATGAGTTGATAAAGAAATTTTAGTATATGTTTAATGGGATACTTCTCAAGAATAAGAAAAGTTGGAATCTGACCTTTTGCTATAATGTGGATATAGAACTGGAGGGTGTCATCAGAGAAAGGACAAATGCCAGATAATTGGACTCATATTTGCTATATAAAATAAAATAATGGACAGTTGTATGATGAAGACAATTCTGTGAACTTGGAAAGAGAACAGAGGTTACAACACAATGGGTAGGAACTGAACAAAGAGAAAGAAAGTGGTGTTCAAGAGGTGACATAGTGTGCAGTCCTATAGGTCTTTCTCACTAATGTGAGGTGATATTGCATTATAGTTTTTATTTGCGTTTATCTGATAACAAGTGACTAAAACTTATTTGTCTGTTATCTATTTATAAGTCTTCTTTGAGGAAATTTAGAGCTGTTACCGACTGGATTCCACAGAATGTCAGAAGACCCCGTGGCCGCCCACTAACTAGATGGTCAGATTTCTTCGTCAAATCTCTGATTGAACGATTGGAGGCTCTTCCTGTTCCTGGAGCAAGCAGATATCATTAGACTGCACTAGCATGTGACAGGGACAAATAGAGACGTTACTGGTGCCCGCTCGAGCAAATCGAAGATCAACGGGACAACAAGTGATACAAGTGATACTTATACAATATTGTAAGCAAAATTTGTCATCTCCTGCAGGAGATGGTTTTCACCCAGGGGTGACAACTCTGGATTGAGCTTATGGATATTGACCTACAGGATGGTGTTTCTCCACATCACATCAGTGGCTTTTCACCCATAGCACAATCGTTCTCTATACCATGTCAATGGACATCATCTCTATAGCATGTCCATGTACATACCATACCAATGAGGTTTCAGCTACATGACCCATGGGACAATGCATTTTCACCCACTCAGAGGTAGCTAGCTGACCTGTAGAATGGAATGATTTCTCGTTATTGGGTTCTTATCCATTCAGTTTAAGAAATCTCAAGTTTTGGTGAGACGTGTGATACCTTGCCACCAGTTTTGCTCTAGTGTTTATAAATCCATAATAGAGGTTACTCATGGTATAAGGATGTATCTTCAAAACAAACCCTAAAGACAGTCTAGGCAAGCTGTTAAAATTGACTTCCTGGGACTGGAGCAATAGTATAGCAGATAGGGTGCTTTCCATGCACTGAGTTATTCCAGGTTCGATCTCCAGAACTCTAAATGGTCCCTCAAACCCACCAGAAGTGATCCCTGAGTACAGAGTCATGAATAAGTCCTGAGAACCTCTTTGTATAGCCCCCAAACAAAAATAAGCATAGAATTTACTTCTTTGAACTATCACATTCAAAATCAGAAGAAGGATCAAAGAGTCCTAAATAGAGGGAAAATGAAGAGCCATGCTCTTGATTGTAGCTCCTAGAACTGCCTTAGCCATATCTGAATTTCCTTTTACCACCTCAAAGGGAAGGTGTGAATAATGCCACCAAGAAGAACAGTACTTGGTAAAAGAGTACTCAAGCAACAAAAATACTTACAGAAATTCTGCCCATGATGTGGAAGGGATGGCAGTTAAAAGGCCTGTCCCCTGAGTTGAAGCATACTAGGTAGAGTGGTGACAGATGAACTGATCTCATCAGATGACAGTCAGTGAAGCCCTAAAATTCAGGTTTCTCCAAAATCAGTTATCTATATTTCAGAAGAGGAAACTAGGATACTATTTGAGGAAACAGGCAAAACTATTAAATTACTACTTTTTTGGGGACTTGGGAGCAACCTATTCTGTTTAAATTAATAGTCAAGATCCCTATTCCCCCAGGGACTGTTAAGTTCTATGCGCCACAGGAAGTAATTGTGTCAGAACTGTTTACCTATCTTCTTTTCTCTTTGTGGAAATATTATCTTTTAGTTTCACACCTCTTTGGTAATAACTAAATTTACATAAATATATTGGAGAAAGACTTTATGAAACTAAAGGAACTCTAGATGGGGAATTGGAAGAAGTGGATACTGTCATCTGGCAAGGGACACTCCAGGAAGTACACTGAAGAAACTAACAATAAGTAACCAGCTACGTTACCATGGCCATTTCATAAACAGACACTAGAATCTCTGAAAATTGGAAGCAAAAGCAGGCTTCCCACTGATAACTGACAGGCTGCTGGAATGTGATCTGTTGAGACACTGGTAATCGTCATATAATTCTTCCATATTGGCATCCAGAAAACCTAACATGGAATGAAGGATGGCACAAGATGTAAAAGCAATAAATAAAGCTGATGTCCCACTTGAATTGATAGTTCCAAGCCCCATTCATAATATATTTCTTCCTCACAACAGTGTTGGACTTAAAAGATACCTTCTCAATTCATGTTGCAGAACACTCCAATACTTATTAACTGAGTGTCATATGAAGAGTGGACCATAAGCCTCACATAGACAATACTTCCAAAGTGTATTCTAGTCAGTCTCCATTTATTTTCACAAGATCTTATCAGAGCTTTAGAGGATACACAGTTAAAAAAAGGGGGAAATAGTGTATATATAGATGGTCTGTTTATCTGCTCACATGCAGGACAGGACTCAAGATAAAATACTCGATATTCTCAATTTTCTATCGTATGGTGTATCAAAATCACTTGAAATAAGTTCAAACTCAATTAAAGACAAGTTAACTAAATACAAAATAAATAAATAAATAAATAAATAAAAATACAAGTAAACTACTTGAAGAAATGTTAATCTCAGGAACCAAGACCATTGAACCAAAGAAAATTCACACAACACTTGAAAACCCCATAACCACAATTAAAAGGCAAATTAGGATTGTTTCCTTCTCTAATTGGATAATGCTGCCTATGGATTATGAAACATGGGAAAATAGGTAGGCCCTTGTTTGAAAGCCTAAAGATGGGACAACGTTATGCTCTACTGGGAATGGACAGAGAAGGATGCTTTCAGGTCTTAAAACAGGATTTAACACAAGTTCTTGCTTTGCCACGGAGTAATTCTTCCAGCTTTGTTTATGAAAGTTTAGGTTCAGCTTCCAGGGTCTATTTTTAATTTAAATTTTATTTTAGGCTCAGTTATTTAAACTGTTTTGTGCACAAAACTTTCCAGCACCACCGTTGACAAATAATGCCCTCCCCTCTACCTAACCACCATCTTCCAGCATGGTAAGCTCAGTTATTTAAAAAGTTCCTGAGCTCTGTTACTTTAGTACACTTTTTATTGCCTTACTATGTTTTTTATTGCCCATATATGATTGAGTTCATACTGTCTATCTATATATGTCCATCTTCTTCTAGATGAATTCACAAAGTACAAAATTTTCTATATCCACCCATGGAGTACCAAACTGCATGATTTTGTCTTTTTATAGCTCAGAAGTATTCCATTGTGCACATATACCATAGACTCTATATAGGATTCTGTTCTTAGACTTTGGGTTGTTTCTAGATTCAAGCTATTGTGAATAGCACTGCAATAAACAGGTAAATATCTTGTTGGAAGAAAGCTTATAGGGACTGCAGTGGATCTGTGTGGAGCTTTAGATGGGATAGTTATTTTGACAATGTTAATCAGTCTGATTCATAAACATTGTATGCATTTTGATATTCTTGAGTCTTTTTTTTTTCTTTATTGTTGTTGTTTTGTTTTGGGTGGCCAATACGCCTTTGCTCAGGGCTTAATCCTGGCTCTGGACTCAAGAATTACTCCTGGAGAGTCTGGAGCAACAGTACAGCGGGTAGGGTATTTGCCTTGCCCGGAGCTGATGCGGGTTTAATCCTCAGCATCCCATATGGCCCCTCAAGCAACAAACACCAGGAGAAATTTCAGAGTGCAGATCCAGAAGGAACTCCTGAGCATCACCAGGTGTGATCCAAAACGCAAAAAATAAAAAAATTTAAAAAAATAAGAATTTCTCCTGGAAGGGTCAGGGGTTACTCCTGGCTCTGCATTCAAGAATTACTCATATGGGATTCCAGTATCAAATCTGGGTTGCTTGGTGCAAGGCAAATGCCTTTTCTATGGCACTGTTACTTTGGATCCCTTTCTTTTACTAATGATTTACAGTAATTTTATGTACGTCTTTCACCTACTTCATTAATCTAATTCCTAGTTACTCATTTTTTGAATTTCAGTTATGAATAGGATTTACTAAAATAACTTAATTCTATTTAATTGCTTTCATATAGAAATGCCATGGATTTTTTGTGTCAATTTTGCAGCTTGCATTAATATATAAGGGGTTTTTTTCTCAGAATCTTTATGTTTTCTGAAGTATAGTACCATATCATAAACAGATATTAATAGTGTGACATCTTTTATGATTTGGAGATCATTAATACATTTTTTTCATTAATTGCTATGGGGAGGATTTCTAATACTATACTGAATAATGACAGAGTCTCTTGCCCCCATGCCTGGCTGTCTTCACTGGGGTCCCTCGGAGGGGGTGGGTTGAGTTTCCCTCCCTGCCCCTAGCAGAGCCCTCACAGCTGAAGACCTCCAGAACCCAGCCATAGCCATGCTCAAGGCCCCTCTCCACACGTTCGGACAAGCCTCACACATGAAGGAACTGGCAGAGGAACCCAGATGTGTGGGACCCGGGGCTGAGAGCTTCTTTCGCTCAGATCCCCCATTTTCCAGTAGCTAGGTGGTCACACCCAGAAAAAGCCCCGGCGCATAATCCCATCAACAGCCAATATCCAGGGACTATAAAACCAAGCTCCCAGAAGCGGAGCTTATAGCCTATAAGCTTGGTCTTATAGCCTAGTTCTCCCTTTTGGAGAACCTGGCAAGCTACGGAGAGTTTCCTGCCTGCATGGGAGAGCCTGGCAAGCTCCCCATGGCTTATTCATATGCCAAAGCCAGAAACAATGATGGGTCTCATTCCCCTGACCCTGAAAGAGCCTCCAGTGTGGAACTGTTGGGAAGAACCAGTAAAGAGAGGCTTATAAAATCTCAGGGCTAGGACGAATGGAGACGTTACTTAGACCGCTCGAGAAAATTGACAATCAAAGGATAATGATGATGATGATTATGATACTGAATAATAGTGATAAAACTAAACAATAACTCATGTCAGATCTTCTAAGAAGGTCTTTCAGTTTTTCACTACTGAGTCTGATATCAGCTGTGGGTTTATGGTAATCTTTAAAAAAATCGATCCTCAGTGATTGAACTATTCTTTTAATTTTTCATTTTAGGCATTGTGATTTACAAAACTGCTAATGGATGGTTTCGTGTGTAAAAATATTTCAGTACCACACCTGTCACCAGAATGTCGGGTTCTCTCCACCATTATCACAGTTTCTGTTTCCTTTGAGGATTTGCTATTTCTTTATTATGATTCTTTATATCCCCCAAAATGAAAAAAAGAATTTTGTGTGTGTCTCTCTCCTGACTAACCATCTGATTTCATGTTTTTCTAAAGATGTGTAATATTCAATCATGCACATGTAACCATAATTTCTTGTCCAGTCTTCTGTTTGTGGCTATTTATAGATCGTTGGCTATTGTGAAAAGAGCTGCAAAAAATAGGTGTGCCAATAACTGTTTTGAACAGAGTTTTTGGGATCTTGGGACAGATACCAAAAAGTGGGATCTCTGAGTTATATGGAAGTTTAATTCCTAGGTTTTTTTGTAAAGTGTTCGTATTGTTGTCTCAAAAGGCTAAGCCCGTTCGTGGATCTTTTACCTCCACATCTGCACTAATACTAGCTGCTTTTGTTCTTTGTGATGTGTGGCAGTCTTATTGGAGTGAGATGCTATCTCAGTGTTGTTCTAATTTGTTTTTCACTGATAATAAAAGAAGCAGAACAATTGTTTCCATATACCTTTTTGCCATCGGTATGTATTCTTTGTAGAAGGTTCTTAAAGAACTTCTATGATAAGTATATTTTACTCCCATTAATTATAACATTGGTTTTTTTTATCTTATGAAGTTCTATCAGTCCTTTGCATATTATGAATATCAACCTTGATCTAATGAGTGGTAGGAAAATATTCTTCCGTGGTCTACAAGGTGCTTCTTATTATTGTAATCACAAAGAACAGAAGCTTCATTGGTGTAGTCCAATATGTTTATCTTTGCTTTTGTTAGCTTGGCCAATAGCATTGAATCATTGAAGATAGCTCAAGTATCAATGCCATGAAGCAAACTACGTACAATTTTCTCAAAAAAATGTATGGATTAAAGTCTCAAGTCAAGGTATTTAGCCATTTTTGATTTAACTTTTCCATGGTAGTAGAAAGAAGTCTGAATTTAGTTTTTATTTGTGACTCTTCAATTTTCTGATATATTTGTTGAAGAGGATTTCCTTGCTGCATTTTATGTTGTTCTTTCTTCTTTTATCAAATTTTAATTGTCCATAAACTTGAGAATGTTTCTGGATTCTCTATTCTATTCCATTGGTCTAAGAGTCTATTCTTATTCAGATACCACTCTGTTTAGATTGCAACAGCTTTATAGTACAATTTTAAGTTGGGCAAAGTGTTGTATATGTTTCTGTAGTTTTCTTTTCTGGTAATACCTTTCTTTTCTTTTGGTATAAAGTTAGTGTTTGCTTTATAGAAACTGTTAGGGAGATTTCTTGTTTCTTTAATATTCTGGAAGAATTTAAAAAGGATTGGAAGTAGATCTACTTTAGTGGTTTGGAGGAACTCTCTAGTAAACTAATCTGGGCCCAACATTTGTTTGGGGAGAGATTTCTGATTATCATTACAATTTCCTTAATATATAATGTATTTGTTCAGCTCCTAAGTCTCTTTTTGGTCCAGAGCAAGGTCTAAAAATGTATCCATTTTTTTCTAGGCTTTCTAACTTAATTGCATAAAAATATTCACAGTGATTCCTGAATATCCTTTGACTTTCTGGACTTTCGGTTGTGATAAATTCTCTCTAATTTCTAATTGAATTTATTAGTGTTTGACCATTTTTTTGTGTGTGTGAGTTTAGCTTGTGCTTTGTCAATACTTTTTTCAAAGACTAATTTCTTGGTATCATTGATCTTCTGAATTGCACTTTTAGCATTCATTTCATTAATTTCTTCTCTAAATTATTTTATTTCTTTCAGCTTTATTAAAATTACTTTTTTTGGTCAATTAGTAGCTGTTTATGCTGTTTTGTTAGGTTATTTATTTGTGTCCTCTTTGATTCCAAATGAATGCTTGTGTTGCTATGAACTTCACTCTCTTAACACCACTTTTGTGATTTTCCTGTGCTCTTGTAGCTCATGTTCTCATTCTCATTTTTCATTCCCCCCCAATCTTTTGATATATTTTCTGACTTCATCTTTGACCAAATGGTTTTTCATTAAGCAGTTTAGTCTCCAAGTGTTTAATTGTCCCCTGGTTTCTGTTTGTAATTATATTGCTATTTCAAACCATTATGTTCTAGGACAATGGATGATGCTATTTTTATCTTCTTGATTTCATAGAGGTATGTTTTGTGAACAGCATGAGGTCTATGCTGAAGTATATCCCACACCCATGTTAAATGAATATGTGATCACATTTTGGGGGTAATCAAAGGCCTTATATATGTTTATAGATCTGTATCTTCCATTTCTTTCTTTAAGGGAAGAACTTATTTGTTGAGTTTTTGCCTAGGTGATAAGAGAGCATTGCTGTCAATATCGTCTATTCTGGCTCCTAGCAGTTGTTTTAAATATAGTAATAGTTCATGGAACTGGAGCAATAGCACAGCGGGTAGGGGGTTTGCCTTGAACATGGCCTACCCAGGTTTGATTCCTCTGTCCCTCTCAGAGAGCCCAGCAAGCTACTGAGAATATTCCGCCTGCATGGCAGAGCCTGGCAAGCTACCCATGGCATATTCCATATGCCAAAAACAGTAAGAAGTCTCACAATGGAGACGTTACTGGTGCCCACTTGAGCAAATCAATTAACAACGGGACGACAGTGCTACAGTCTAGTACAGTAGTTCATAATGAGGTGCACAAATATTTAGATCTTCATGGTGTATATATGCCTTGGGCATTAAGAAATGACCATTCTTATTCCTTACATAATTCCTAAATTTGAGCTCTGTTCTTTTTCAAAATTATTGCTACCACATTATTTTCCTTCTTTTTTACTTTTACTATTCTACTTTTTGCGTTTGTTTTAAGAACACACTTGGTAGTGTTCAGGGCTTACTCTTGGCTCTGCACTCAGAGATCACTCCTGGCACGCTCAGGGTACTATGTGGGATGTTAGGGATCAAATTCAGGTTGGCCACTTGTAAGTAAAGTGTTTTACCTACTGTATTATTTCTCCTTCCCCTGCCCCAGCTTTTTAAAAGATAATTGTTTGCCTGTAGGACTGTTTTATTGCCTCTAACCTTATGTGTGCTCTTACTGTTTAGTGAGTTTCCTGAAGGAAGTGAAAATTTGGATTGAGTCTTTTAACCATCCTGTAACTTTATGTCTCTTGATTGGTGAATTCAGATTGTTGGTGTTGAATGGGATTATTCCAATTAGTAGATGTATTGCCAACACTTTGTAGTAGAAGTTATGTGTTTGTGAATTTTGTTTTGTATTTTAAAGAATATCTTTTAAAACTTTTACAAAACCAGTTTCACAGTTACAATATTCCTGTTTTGCTGCCCATCCAGGAAGCTTTGTATTATTCCCTCAAATAAAAATAATAATATGGGAGATTCGACCCAGGTGGCCATGCCTTTGTACAGCGGCTTGGCTGTGGAACGAGCAGGATCCAGAGCCAGCTATATGACTTGGGGTTCCAGTGAGTGCTTGCAACCATGTATCCAGACTGTGAACTAAGCTTTTGCTCCATGCTGCTCCAGGAAGGGAAATGATTCAATTTCCAACTTAAATCTCCCTGGACTTAATTACTAAAATACAGAAATTGTAAACCTTTTTATCTCTTCATTGTAAAGACTTTTTATCTCTTCATTCTCATCAGTGGAAAACTTATCAAATATTTCCTTGTCAATAGGGCTGTATTCTTGGGGGATAAATTCCGAAAAGAATAGTGAGTTCTGTGTTGAAACTCCAACAACAGTAGTGAGTTTTGTGTTGAAATATGGAATGTAATCAAGGTAAAGAGAAAAGGAAGTGAAATTTATCAGTTACGCGGGGGGGGGGGGTTGGGGGTGAGGGGTGGGATATATACTGGGTTTTTTTTTTGGTGGTGGAATATGGGCACTGGTGAAAGGACGGGTGTTTGAGCATTGTATAACTGAGACATAAGCCTGAGAACTTTGCAACTTTCCACATGGTGACTCAATAAAGTAAATTAAAAAATAATAATATGTCTGGGTCAAGTATTCTTAGAGACATTTTCATCCCATAGACTCTAGTCAAAGTTATATCCCAGCATTTTCTTCTGGTCTGTTAAATCTTACTTGCTACATATTCTGTAAACTTTGAACTCTTTGTATGTAAGTTTCTTTTTGATCTTGTTGCTTTCAATATTATGCTTCTGTTCATGAAATTTTCATTCTAATAATAATGTGCCTCAGGTTTCTTAATTATGGCATCATTTGACTAGGACCCTTCAATCCTTTTGAATCTGGGTGCATTAATGCCTCAAATCTGGAAAGCTCTCATCTATTATTTTTTTTTTGACTAGTGATTCTTCATCCAATTTACTTCCTATGTCATAGGGATTCTGTTATTTCTTATGTTGTTCCTCTCAAACTTATACACGAGTTCTCTGGTGTGCTGTTAGTTTATTTTGAGACTTTATTTTGTATAGAATAACATAGCCAGATATAGTTTAGGTTTATTGGGTTGTTCCTATCACAGTGCTCCCTTTAACTCTGTGTTTATTTGTAACTCCTTTCTTTGTGCTCTGTTGACTTGTTAATATTGTTTTTCTCTTCTCCTTGGGTCCTTTGCATAGTTTATTCAGAGACATGTCCTTTTGTATGGCCACAGGAAGACAGTAGTAGATACTCTGCTTTTGTAAGCTGAGAGTCATTTGACTCCACATGACATTTTCCTCTTGTGCATCTGTTCTCTAGACCTAAGCCTCAGCTACCCTTACTTCTTAGCGCTCCCAAAGTCAGGGTCCAAACAAGGAAAGAGATGGACCCAGAGCAAATGGTGAGCTATGTGCTACCCTGGCATCGAGATGGGCCTGGCCCAAGTGCCTAATGCTTAACTATAAGTTAAGACCTTGGTCATGGAAAAATGCTGTCATGATCCAAAAAGTAATAACTAGATTCGGACTCTGCTAGGCTTAGGAATGATTAATCTGGTCTGAGTGCTGTAGTCTGAGTCTGACGCAAGATGTTCCCAGGACAGCTTCCTTACAAGCCTCAATGTGTCTCTTACTGTGTTCATACAAAAGCAACTAGTATTAAGATGTTGATTGAGTTTTTGGACTGAGTAAAGGAGAAAAACACCTCAAGAGATATTTTGCTTTGATCCACTTTGATCTGACTTTTGTGCCTGGCATTAGACAGAGGTCAGAGTTCATTTTTTTGCAGGTAGCTGTCCAGTTTTCCCAGTACCACTTATTGAAGAGGCTTTCCTTGTTCCACTATACATTTCTTGCTCCTTTGTCAAATATTAAGTGACCATATATTTGGGCATCTGTGACAGAATATTCAACTCTGTTCCCTTGGTCTGCAGGTCTGTTTCTAGCCCAATACCATGCTGTTTTAATTACTACTGCTTTGTAGTAGAGTATGAAATTGGGGGAAGGTGATACAACCCATCTTCTTTTCTCCAAGGATTCCTTTAGATATTCGTGGGGGTTTATTGTTCCATATGAATTTCAGGAGTGGCTTGTCTATTTCTTTGAAAAATGTCATGATTATCCTGATAGGGACCACAATAGATTTGTATATTGCTTTGGGCAGTATTGCCATTTTGATAATGTTAATTCTCCCTATTCATGAGCAGGGGATGTGTATCCATTTCCTAGTGTCCTTTTTAATTTCTTGAAGTAGTGTTTTGTAATTTTGCTTGTATAGGTCCTTCACCAGTTTGGTTAAAGTGATTCCAAGGTACTTGATTTTCTGAGGGACTATTGTGAACGGGATTTTTTTTAAATATCTTTCTTCGTCATTATTTGTATATAAGAAATCCATGGACTTTTGGATCTTGATTTTGTAGCCTTGATTACTATATTGACCTAATGTTTCTAGGAGCTTTTCTGTAGAGTCTTTAGGGTTTACTAAGTATAGTATCATATTATCTGCAAATAGTGATAACTTGACCTCTTCCTTTCCTATCTGTATGTCCTTGATATCTGTTTCTTGTCTAACTGCTATGACCAGGACGTTTAGTACTATATTGAATAGGAGTTGCAAAAGTGGGCAAACTTGTCTTTTGCTCTATCTTAAAGGGAAGGCTTTTAGTTTTTCCCCATTGATACTTGCTGTGGGCTTGTGGTAGATGGTTTTGACTATATTGAGGAAAGTTTCTTCAGTGCCCATTTTTGCTGAGAGTTTTCATCACAAACGGGTGCTAGATCTTGTCAAATGCTTTCTCTTCATCTATTGACATGATCATATGGTTTTTATTATTTCTTTTATTGATATGATGAATTATGTTGATTGACTTGCAAATGTTAAACCATCTTTGCATCCCTGGGATGAATCCTACTTGGTCATGGTGTATGATCTTTTTGATGAGTCGTTGCATTGAATTTGCTAATATTTTGCTGAGGATCTTTGTGTCTGTGTTCATCAAGTATATCGGTCTGTAATTCTCTCTCTTTGTGGTATCCTGTCTGCTTTTGGTATCAGGGTGATGTTTGCTTCATAGAAACTGGAAGTGTTTTTGATACTTCAATTTCCTGGAAAAGCTTAAAGAGGATTGGGAGTAAATCCTCTTTAAAGGTTTGGTAGAATTCACTAGTGAATCCATGTGGGCCAGGAGTTTTGTGCTTGGGGAGACTTTTTATTACCATATCAATTTCCTTGATGGTATAAGTTCTGTTCAGGTATTTCAGGTCTCCTTGGTTCAACCTTGAGAGGAGATGAATCTATAAGGTACATAGAGGAAAATCTAGGCAGAACTCTCCATGACATTGAAGCTAAAAGCATCTTTAAGGATGAAACAGCACTGACCATGCAAGTGAAAGCAAACTTAAACAAATGGGACTACATCAAACTAGAAGCTTCTGCACTTCAAAAGAAACAGTGACCAAAATACAGAAAGAACCCACAGAATGGGAAAGAATCTTTACCCAATACCCACCTGATAAGGGACTAATATCAAGGATATACAAGACAGTAGTAGAATTGTATAAGAAAAAAACCTCCAATCCCATAAAAAAATTGGGAGAAGAAATGAACAGAAGTTTCCTCATAAAAGAATACAAATGTACAAAAAGCACATGAAAAAATCCTCCACGTCACTAATCATCGGGGAGATGCAAATAAAAACAACAATGAGATATCATCTCACACCACAGAGATAGCATACATTCAAAAGAATAAAAGCAACCAATTCTGGAGTGGATGTGGGGAAAAAAGGACACTCTTTCACTGTTGGTGGGAATGCCCACTGGTCCAGTCTTTCTGGAAAACAATATGGACATGGAGAGTATCAAGCTAAGTAAAATGATTCAGAAAGAGAGGGACAGACATAGAAGGACTGCACTCATTTGTGGAGAATAGAACAATATATCATGAGGCTGACACCCAAGGACAGTAGATACAAAGGCAAGGAGGATTGCCCCATATCTGGAAGCCTGCTTCATGAGTGGAGGGGAGAAGGCACATGGAATAGAGAAGGTATCACTAAGAAAATGATGGCTGGAGGAATCAGCCGTGATGGAAGATGTGTGCCGAAAGTAGATAATGGACCAAACATGATGACTTCTCAGTGTCTGTTTTGCAAGCCATCACCATCATCATCATCATCATCATCATCCCTTTGATCATCGATTTACTCGAGAAGTCTCAGTAAAGTCCACATTCATCCTAGACCTAAGATTTTATAAGCCTCTTGTTACTCGCCCTTCCCAATGGTGCCACGTTGGAGGCTCTCTCAGGGTCAGCAGAATGAGACCCATCATTGTTACTGGTTTTGGCATATGAACATGCCACGAGGAGTTTGCCAGGCTCTCCCATTTGGGCAGGAAACTCTCCTTAGCTTGCCAGGTTCTCCGAGAGGGAGAACTAGGCTATAAGATGTCTAGGAGCTTGGGTTTATAGTCTCTGAATGATGGCCATTGATGGGATTACACGGTGCCAGGGGCAGTTTCTGGTTGTGACTGCCTAGCTACTGGAAATTGGACGATCTGGGCGGAAGAGACCCAGTTCTGATCCTAGCATGCTTGGAGATCTCAGCCCCAGGTCCCACACGCCTGTGTTGCTCTGCCGGTTCCTTTATGCATGAGGCTTGTCTGAACGTGTGGAGAGGGGCCTTGAGCATGGCTGTGATGGGTCTTCGGCTACAGGGGCTCTGCTTGGAACGGGGAGGGATACTCAACCTACCTCCTCCAAGGGGCCCTGGTGAGGACAGCCAGGTGTGGGAGCAAAAGTAGAACGAGAGTATGGGGAATATTGTCTGCCATGGAGTCAGGGGGAGGGTGGGAATAGGGGGGTATACCAGGGATATTGGTGGTGGGGAATATGCACTAGTGAGGGATGGGTATGTGATCATTGTGTGACTGTAACCCAAACATGAAAGATTGTAACTATCTCACAGTGATTCAACACAATTATTTTTTTAAAAAATAGGTATTTTGCCTGTGGGCAGTCAGGAAGGGCTTTCAAATACCTCTAGGTGGTGTTTCCTTTGAGCCTCATGGGCCCTCAGGAAGGGCTTTCTATGTTGATTTTGCTACCATATTCGTGTAGCATGGATCCAGAGGGCAAGGTGGATAGAGGAAAGTAAGGGTGGAGACAACTAGTGAAGGAGAAGCAGAATCCAGAGAGCTGGGATTGAGGAATGAGGGGCTAGGAAAAGTGCTGGGGGAAAGAGATGAGAGAGTTGGAAGAGAGATTGAGGGAGTCATTGGGGGAGAAGCAGTCAGAGTCAGAATCCAGAGAGGAGAGAAAGAGAGTGCTCAGGCTGCTAGATAGAGCACAGAGAGATGAACTGGAGAAACAGGAGGAGACTGGAATGAGGAGCAGTGTGAAACTAGAATGGTGAGCTCAGAGAAACTGGAACAGGTACATGGGGAGAATGGAATAAATGGCAACTGATCAATCAACCAGCTTGGCCCTTGTTTCCTCTTCCATTTGCCCCATGGCCTGGGCCACCTTGGCTGGGTGAGTGGCCCGGGACCACCCCCGAACCCTGGCACCGATGGGGAGAGCCATCGGGGCCTCCCCCAGTCACCCGGGAACTTTTTTACAATTTCTATCTTCTGTTGTTTACTATAGGTTTGTTGAATCTCCTCTTGGACCTCATTGGCTTTTTCTCTAGACCACTATTGCTCCTCTACTGAGGAATTGAGATTTTAATTTCTCCCACCAAACTCTTCAGTTCTGTGACTTTTGATTGCAGCTTTCATGTTTCTAACCTCATACTTCCATGAGCTTTATTGACTGCATGTGTCATTGTTTCTTTAAGCACATTAAACATCCTCAACATGGTGTCTCTAAAGTCATTATCTGCAACGTTATAAGTTGGTTATACTGGTCGAACCCTTCAGGGTGTTAACTTCACTCATTAATCTTGGTAAGATTCTATGTGGGTTCCCCACTGTGTCTATGGGAGTCTGGTGGTGAAAGTTTGTAGTTGACTCCCTGACCCCTGAGGGAACTCTCTGAGGTATTCAGATGTATTTTTCCCCGTTTTCTTCTGTGCTGTGCCTCACACAAAATATATTTTCTGTTTCTGATTTACTGTTGTGAGGTCTGCGTATGGATAATAGGCTACTTTTAATGCCATTAACCTTGTTTTCTTCAGGCTGCAATTTAGAACTCTAAGGTTTCTTCATAACACCACAGCTTTGTAAGGATTTTTCTGTGGGATAGGTGATTAAGATGGAAATGAATTCTTAGTAGACTAAATTGCCTAGGGGTATCCAGGAATGCACTGTAAGTAAGCCTGAGTCTGTAGGCTTACTTCAGGAGAAATGCCCTGTCAAGTGTGAGGTAGAGAGATATTGTATTGCCATGTCATGGGGTCCTGGAACTCCAAAATGTGACTCATCATCCACAGGCTAAGACATACAATCCTGCTTGCCACTGCACTCAGAAGAGAAGCGATCTTTCAAAATCCCTATTGATCCATTGAAATGAATCTCTCAATGGGGCAGTAGACTGCCAGACTACTATAATTCAAGTAGGGATGGGGCTAGTTGCAAGCAGCATTGGTTTGCAGAGAGGAGCAAGCCCCCAGCTGGCACTGGAGGGTGGAGTCAAAGGAATTTATCCACTTATTGAGATAGAGGCAGCCTCCATTGAAATTATCGAGCAAACTGCACAGCTGCTTACAGAAAGACAACTGTTGCTCAAATCAGTTTTGGAAGTCAGAACTCAGTTATTAGCAACTCAAAATAGATTGATTTGCTAGTTGAACAAAAAGCTATGTCCATTAGCAGAAGAATGACCTAGTTGCTTGAGAGCAACAGTCGCCATGGTTTTATTGGCACAGGAACTTATAAACTTTGCGTGAATCTTAATCATTCAAGCCCCTCACCAAAATATCCTACTCCGAAAAACTGAGGACAGCATTTAGATGACTGACAGCCATTTTTCAGCTATAATATTTATTTTGGATAACCCTGACCAAACTTTGAAAAGTGGATTATTTTAAATCTATCCATTTTAAAGCTTAAGCCAAGACACTTAACACAATTATAATGTTCTTGACTTCAATCCCTGAATCATACATATGCCAGCTGATCTGATCTCTCTGATAACTCTTAGAAAACCCAGATCTCATTTTGTTCATAGATAAAAGTTAGTATGTAACAAGGCAACTGCAAGTTCACATATGCAGCAGTTACCCTTCACGGAAGTACTAGAAAATAGTAATCTACTCTTGGTACATTCAGTTCAGTTATTTTCTCTCATAGCTATAACCAATCACTGTATCACTGTCAATGTCATCCCATTGCTCATGAATTTTCTCTAGCGGGCACCAGTAACACCTCCATTGAGAGACTTGTTGTTACTGTTTTGGGCATATTGAATACACCACAGGTAGCTTGCCAGGCTCTGCCGTGTGGGCGAGATACTCTCGGTAGCTTGCTGGGCTCTCTGAGAGGGTCGGGGCAATCAAACCTGGGTCTGCTGCATGCAAGGCAAACACCCTACCCACTGTGCTATCACTCCAGCCCATAACCAAAGCACTAAAAATAAGTGAAAGCAAGTTTGTCAAATTCCACACAGGCTACAAGTGTCCATTTCTGGTACCTCGTGTTAATGCTTTTATTTGGAAGGAAATGGAGAATCTGACTACAAAGGAAAGGTCTATTAAATATGGCTATCAGATACTTAATCTACTCAGAACAATGAATTTCACTTCAAGGAATGCAGTTAGTTATATATCACCAAAATTGTCAATGAGACAATACCAAGCAGCATTGGGAAATAAAAAGGAAGAGCAGGAAACAAAAAGACATCCAAAAGACAGAGATAGTTAAATTAACATTGCATTTCTTTTTCTAACTACATTTCAAAATAGTTGCCCCTCCTATGTGGAGGACATGTGATCTTTGATGTTTGCAAGAGGTTATTAAGAAGAAAATGATGGCTCTGAATGGGAACACTGGTTTTCCCACTGTCTCCTGCGGAAGGCCTAGGACCTACATGACTCCTGTAATTTAGGGAGGTATACATTACATATCTCCAGTCATCCTACTATTGCTGAGAAGGAATTAGTAAAGATTTAGGGATAGATGTGTCACATTATGAAATCTACACTCATAACAACTGCAGAGAGCACAGCCTCCTAAGTTACTAATGGTACACATACCAGAGAGGATTGTCAACTAGACTTTATTCAATCACCCTCACAAGTTGAATTCAAATACTTTATAGTCTGCTTGATAATTTTACTGGAAGCATAGAGGCATTCTTTTACTAGAACTGAGATGGCATAAGAAATTACTAAAGCACTTTTTCTGGAAATGCTAACTATATTTATGTTACCCATGGCTTGTAAAGTGAAAACAGTCCCTTCTTCACTAAGCAGTAACTCAGCAGGTAGTCAAAACTGTACAAATTTATTATTAACATTCTGATGGGTGACCACATCATCAAGAAAATTTAAAAAAATAGTCAGGTCTTAAAGACGCAAATCCAGAATACTCAAGAACTATCGCAAATTGGTGATAGTTTCTCCCTCTAGCTTGTGCTAAATGTACATTTTCCAGTTTCCTGATTTGGACATTAAACGTTTTGAGGTCTCATATGATAAACTCTTCATCTGTATGATCTATTATTTGACTTTGATAATTATTTTTCACAGAAGCATACTCTTTCCTCCTGCTCTAAGTGAATTTGGTCAGCAAGTACTCCCTGAATTCAAAGTGTCCTCCTGGGACCACTTAATCCCCAAGTAAGCCTGGACTTAGTTGAAGCTTAGCACAGTGGAGTACATTCACCAGAATTAAAAACTTGTTAGAAGGGTCCATTTCTGGTCCCTTTTTTTCCTACTCTCAGCGATTAAGGTTCCTGGGATCCCTAGCTGTATTCACTACATTTGAGTAAAGAGATGATTGATTCATCGCACTCAGGTCAAAAACACTGACAAAGATGACTTCACAATCAGGAGCCAAGAATCCAGATACCAACACTGACCACAGGTATTGTGAATACCATCTAGAAGCAATAAACTATCTTTTCAAAAACCCATTTAAGTAAATTAGCATGAACTGCATTGCATCTTCTGACTTATAAATATATCACTGCTTTTGAACCTACCTCCAGTAACATATGAGGTCCTCCTTCCATGATGAAGACACGATTTTACTGCCATCCTTGTGGTTTCTTAATATTTAGTTTGTATACCCAGAATCAGGGAACTCTGAAGAAAAGAGTTTCTAATACATACTGTTACTCTACATGGCCCACTTCACAAGTCCTCCAGGAATTTAATTCACCTTCCACTGGGTTGTTCTGACATAGAAAAAGAATGTCCTAAGTGTCCCCCAAAAAACCCCAAATCCCCTTTTAGTAGGAAATCACTTCAGAAGATGGATATTAATCCCATATCTCTAAAAGAATTCAGGGCATTTACTCCTAGAGAGGAAAACATTACAGAGAAAATGACAGGGGAGGGATCAGAAAGAGGACTGAATGGTCAGACCTTTGGTGGATCATATTATAAATTCTAGTTTTCATGTTATCTGATTTGTCATCCTGCAGACTTTATTTTCATAAGCATATATAGAACCAACTTATAAAACCTCGTAAGAGCATGTGTGATCTGATTGGTCATCCCACAATCATCCACACCTTCATTTGCATGCGTGATCTGATTGGATGCTAAAACCAGATGACTTCATAGGACATGACCATTGTGACAGTAGAAACAACTAAGGTTGGGGTATTTGCAAAGTAATGCCAGATCACTCTGCAGAAGATTCTGCTATTGCTGTTGCTGCTGGCATGGGGGAGAAAACAAGTAAATGAATAATAAACAGTGAGTGGTGAGCAGAGCACAGGTAAGATGTGGAAGGAGGAGGGGATGGAGAGCAATTGAGGTTGTTGTTCAGGATGCAGAGATTCCTGTATCTGTGGCTGCTACAGCCTGTAGAATTATAAATGCATGAGTTATTCTATAAATATCTATTTTTAAAAAACTGTAACAGAGGGGGCTGGAGCAATAGCACAGCGGGTAGGGCTTGCATGCCTTGCATGCGGCCGACCCGGGTTCAATTCCTAGCATCCCATATGGTCCCCCGAGCACCGCCAGGAGAAATTCTTGAGTGCATGAGCCAGGAATAACTCCTGTGCATTGCCAGATGTGACCCAAAGAGCTAAAAAAAAAACCTGTAACAGAATACTTGTATTGCCTGGCATGCTAATCTTATAAACCTTCCACAATAAACTAGAGCAAATCAAAACCAGCTGGAACATCTTGGAGAAGTGAGAAAGCCCACCAAAATTAATAGGTAATGATAAATCCAGAAGCTTACTCAACCTTCACCAGTCTCCCAGATTACTACTTCATAGTTACCTTAGTGAAACTAACATATTGATAGAATAATAGTACAGAACACAAATATAGAAAGAAAAATGCAAGAGAGCACATTAGAAAATGATGATTAGAAGTCACTGAAAATGGAAGTGATAAATTACAAATCATTGAAAGGCTTCAGAAGCCTTTACAAGTTTTCAGAATCCTTAGTGTCAGAATTCAAGCAACATATCAGTGTGGTGTGTTCAAAGTTGCAGAAAACCATTAATAGAGAATAGAATAGAAAAAACTATCACTGATATTCTCAAGTAAAACAATTTTGTCTCTTTCAGAAATTACAAAGGTCATTGGCATTTAAAAATAATTTTAAAGTTATTTTTCTTGGATTATTTTTGTGTGTGAAGTAAAAGTCTGACTGGAACACAAAATCTTGTTCCTAATTCACCTGATGAAGCACGTGTTATACTTGGCATCAACACCCTTGGTTTCACTTTTCTTGTTAAATAATTACAATATACAAAAAATATGACAAGATAAAATAATGGGATACATTTAAGATAATGGCATCCAAACAGTATAAGTCCCTGAATATAAGAGGGAGAGAATGGAGAAGAGCTATTGGCTAAAATAATAATAGCTGAGATCTTCCCCAAGAGGATTTAATCACACATCTAGATCGAAAAACTCAAAGAGATCCAATTAAAAAAATAAAGTAAAATTCTTCCAAGACTTATTTTCATTAATGTGACAGAAATTAGAGATAAAATTATGAGAGTAACAAGATCAAAAAAGGAACTTACATACACAAAGGATCCTACATAATATTCATAGCAGATCCATCAAATGATACTGTGAAGGCCAGAGAAGAATGGTTAGACACAACAAACAAAATGAATACAATTAAAAAGCCCAACATAAATACTCTTTAGCTAGTTTGTTATTCATAATTAAAGAAATGGCACAAAATTTTATAAAAAGCAACATCTAAAAATGTTTATGGTTATTAAACTAGTTTTTAAGAAGCAGTATTTGGTATCCTTTGAAAGGCAAGAAAAACTTCACATTAATACTTTCTATAAAATTATGATTTCCCTCCCCACCCCAAGCAGAGCTCTCGGCGGCCAAAGACCACCGGAACCTAGCTGCAGCCATGCTGGAGGCTCCTCTCTACACGTTCGGACAGGCCTCATGCATGAAGATACCGGCAGAGGAATCCAGGTGTGTGTAATGGCCAACATCCAGAGATTTAAAAGCAAGCTCTCAGAAGCACTGTATAGCTTTTCTCAGACAAATTAGCAGTTGATTTATAGATATTGATGGTCTTAAAAATGATGTGAGTGCTTGTACAGTCTTATCTTTATCTTAAAGATATCTTTAGCCTTCTTCTCCCTCTAGGAGAAACTGGCAATCTTCTGAGAGTTTCCTGTCCCCATGGGACAGCCTTGCAAGCTTCCCATGGTGTATTCATATGCAAAATCCAGTAACAAGCTGGATCTCATTCCCCTGACCCTGAAGAGCCCCTAGTGCAAGATAGTTGGGAGGGCCAAGTTGAAACAGACTTCTAAGATCTCAGGGAAAGGACAAAATGAGATGTTACTGAGCCCGCCCGAGAAATCAGTGATTAACGGGATATTGTGTGTGATTTTGATAAAATTATGACAATAAATTCATTAATCTCAAAATACTTGGTTAAATTTCATGTAGTTAACACACCATTAAAAACGCATAGATCAGAAAATTTATCTCACTCTTTTGCTTCTTATAGAAGACATAACTGATAAGACATGATAAAAGAGTCCAAAGTAAAAAACTAAAATATACTCTAACTTAAAGAAGTGGGGATAGCTATACTTGAATGATACAACATAAACTTCAAATTAAAGGGGTTATTTGACTATCAAAGGATATTGACATCAGGAAGATTGCACAGGGCCTAGAGAAATATTTCAGCGGGTAGGGTGCTTCTTTCCCAAAGTTAGATCACCAGCACCCTATATAGTACTCTGAAACCACTAGGAATGATAACTGAGCACAGAGGCAGGAGTAAGTCCTGAGCAACAACAGATGTAGACCAAAAATCAAACAAACAAAAGACTGTACAAACACTCACATCATATTTAAGACCATCAATATCTATAAATCAACTTCTAATTTGTCTGAGAAAAGCTATACAGCAATAGCACAATACAGGTAGGAGATGTTAAAACCACCATTAACAACACAGTGCATGAAAAATAAATAACAATATGGAAGAGACGTGAAAAATGGATTGTATATATTTCTTCAGCCCTTCTACCTCCCTCTCCCCACCCCACATTGGAGTATACATTCTTCTTCAATGTTTACAAGGTATTCTCCAAGAAAAAACTAAGGCAGGTATACCAACAAGGACTCCATAAATCAGGATGATAAGAATCATAACAACCATCTTCCTGACCCAGGAGCCTTGAAAGTTGTAATAAATAACTAATAGATGGTGGGTAAAAGCAGAAATACATGAAAACTAAATAACTCACTGTTGATCTACCAGTAGGTTTAAAAGGAAATAAAAGGAAAAATATCAAGATTTCCTGGAAACAAATGGGAATGAATACATAAATTGCAGGAATATATGGGGAACACCAAAATCTGTTCTAAGGAGGAAGATAAATACAATGCAAACATTCATCAAGAAATAAGTAAAGGTTCAGATAAATAACCTAACTACATATGTGAAAATACTAAAAAAAGAACAATAAAGAAATCTCAGAATAAGCAGAAAGACAATAAAAGATGTAAATCAATAAATGGAAACAAGCAAAAATTACAAGTAGTAAAAAAATAACTTCATTTTAAAGAATAAGCAAGATGACAAATTATTAGCTAGACTCATGAAAAAGAGATAAATATCTCATAAATTAGACAAAACATTAAAGAAGATGAGTTATAACAGATACCATAGAAATTCAATCAACTATCAGAAATTATTATGAAAATATTTTGTTATGAAATTGGCAATACTGAAGATATAGATGCAGTTCTATAATCTGATAACCTCCCAGAGCTGAATCAGGAGAAAGTAGTAGACTTCAACAGACTCTAAAGACTCTATATAAAAGAAAAAAATCCACTAGAAACAAAAAACCTGTACAATAATGTGACAAGCTATAAACTATATGCAGAAATTGTGACATTTCTATATACAAAAAACCCTTTATATACTATAGAGTATAAGGCTGAGAAAAAAAATTAAATCCCATTTATAACTACACCCACCCCCCAAAAAAAAGAAAAAAACAAGTACATGAAGTCAACCTAATAAAGGAAGTGGAATACTTATACATAAGTTAAACTTTAATTACAAATGATAAATTAAGAAAAAGCACAAAAAATAGAATCACATACTTATTCGTGTATTCGATTGTTAAAATGACTGTCTTATTCAAAGCACTATACAGATTCTATATAGCCTTCCAAAAATCCTAAGGTGCCATTGGGTGGTCACAACTGGTGATATTTAAGGTTATTCCCAGTTCTGTGCTTGACATTCACTCCTAGTGTTCCTCAGAGATTCCCTTCTCATATCATACACAAAGGTTAATTAAAAATAGAATAGACTTTAATAGTAGACCCAAAGCTATAAACTCCATCAAGGAAACCTTCAGTGATTCAATACCATTGGCCAAGAAAACAGTAGGAAAAATAAGTAAATGAGACTATACCAATTTAGATATATTTGCAATGCAAAAGAAATTATGTGTAGAATAAAAAGCCTCCCTACTGAGTAGGAAAAATAATTTCCATATACACATGTGAGCACTCAAAAGACTTGGCAATTACACAGTAATTCCCATCAAAATTATGGAGAAGGAAGATATTAAGGGCATTCAGGTACGAAAGGAATAAATAAAGCTCTCACTGTTCGCAGAGGATATGATACTATATTTAGAGAACCCTAAAACCTCTACCAAGAAAGTCCTAGAAACAATAGACTCATATAGTAAAGTTGCAGGCTATAAAATCATTACCCAAAGGTCCATGGCTTTCCTATATGCAAATAATGAGAGAGAAGAAAGCGACATGATGAAAGCAATCCTGTTCACAATTGTGCCTCAAAAAATCAGGTACCTCGGAATGAACTTAACTAAGGAGGTAAAGGACTTGTATAATGAAAACTACAAAACTCTACTTCAGGAAATAAAAGAGGAAATGAGGAAAGGGAACGACATCCCCTGCACATGGATTGGAAGAATTAATATTGTCAAAATGGCAATAATCCCCAAAGCATTGTAAAAGTTCAATGCGATCCTTATATGGATACCCTTGACATTCTTCAAAGAAATGGAGCAAATGCTCCTGAAATTCATATGGAACAATAAGCCCCCACGAGTAGCTAAAGCAATTCTTGGGAAAAAGAAAATGGGAGGAATCAACCTCCCCAACTTCAAACTCTACTACAAAGCAGTAGTCATTAAAACAGCATGGTACCGGAACAAAGGCAGAGCTGTAGTCCAATGGAACAGAGTTGAATACTTTGGCACACAGCCCCAAATATATGATCATCTAATCTTTGATAAGGGAGCAAGAAATGTGAAGTGGAGCAAGGAAAGCATGCTTAACAAATTGTGCTGGCAAAACTGGACAGCTACATGCAAAAAAAATGGACTTAGATCTCCACCTATCACCATGAACAAAAGTCATATCAAAATGGATTAAAGACCTCAACATCAGACAAGAATCCCTAAGGTACATTGAAGACAAGGTAGGCAAAACCCTCCAAGTCATTGAAGCCAACGGTATCTTCAAAGATGTCACGCCACTGGCCAAGCAAGTGAAAACAGAGATAAATAAATGGGATTATCTCAAACTAAGAAGCTTCTGCACCTCAAAAGAAACAGTGACCAAAATACAAAGATAACATACAGAATGGGAAGGGATTTTTATGCAGTACCCATCCGATAAAGGGTTGATATCAAGGATATACAATCACTGGTTGAACTCCACAAGAAGAAAACTGCCAACCTGATCAAAAAATGGGGTGATGAAATGAACAGGAACTATCGTAAAGAAGAAATCTGAATGGCTGAGAGGCACATGAGAAAATGTTCAACATCACTAATCATCAGGGAAATGCAGATCAAAATAACAATGAGATATCATCTCACACCACAGAGACTGGCCCACATCCCATAAAACAAAAGCAACCGGTGTTGGCGTGGAGAAAGGGACTCTCCATCACTGCTGGTGGGAATGCCAACTGGTTCAGCCCTTTTGGAAAACAATATGGACAATTCTCAAAAAATTAGAAATTGAGTTTCCATTTGACCCAGCAAATCACTCCTGGGAATATATCCCGGAGCGGCAAAAAGGTATAGTAGAAATGACATCTGCATTTCTATGTTCATTACAGCACTGTTTACAATAGCCACAATCTGGAAAAAACCAGAGTGCCCCAAAACAGATGACTGGTTAAAGAAACCCTGGTATATCTACACAATGGATTACTATGTAGCTGTCAGAAAACATGAAATCATGAAATTTGCATATAAGTGGATCAACATGGAAAGTATCATGTTGAGTGGAATGAGTCAGAAAGAAAGAGACAGACATAGCAATATCGCACTCGTATGTGGAATATAAAGTAGCAGAGAGGTGCAAGCTTCCAATGATGCAATTTCTGGCAGAAATTTCTCTGGACCTAGTTACTAAAATACTAAAATACAGAAATACAAAACCGTGCAGCCTCTAGTGCAGCTGCTCGACCTTATATCTCTTCATTCTCAGCAATGGAAAACAAATTATCAAATGCTTCCTTTTCAGCAGGTCCGACTTTGGGGGGGGAGAAACTCCAAATAATAATAGTGAGTTTTTCATTGAAATATTGAATGTAATCAAAGTAAAGTGAAAGTAAAGTGAAATTTATCAGTTACACAGGTGAGGTGGGGGGCTGGGTAGGTGGGGGGAGGGGAGGTATACTGTGATTCTTGGTGGTGGAATATGTGCACTGGTGAAGGGATGGGTGTTTGAGCATTGTATAACTGAGATTTAAACCTGAAAGCTTTGTAACTTTACACATGGTGATTCAATAAAAGAATTTAAAAAAAGAAAATTTAAAAAAATTATGGAGAAAGAGTTGAAAAAACACTTATTAAATAAATATGTAGATGTCCAATAAGTATTGGTAATACTGCTCTTCAGCAGTTCTCAGGAAAATGCGAACAATGATATGTTCAGTCTTATTTAACACAAGTCAAATTGGCACATATAAAAGAGAGTAACAAACACCAATACTGGGAAAGATATGCAGGAGACACAACCATTAACTATTATTGGTGGGAATGTTATCTTGTTGTTTGTCTAGAACAAACAGTGTGGAGACTTCTTCTATAAATAATTGAGCTTTCTTGTGATCCAACAATTCCTCCTTGGCAATAATTCTAAGAACTCCAGAACAGTATTTTGAAAATGTGTTTCAACTCATAGATGTTCACTGAAGGACTATTCATAGTAGCCAACATTTAGAACCAATCTTATTGCCCATGAACACGAGTGAATAAAAAAAATATGGTACATTTTTCCTGTGGGTCAGCAAGGTAGCAGCAGTTTCAAACAGACAATCATAATGCATTCTTACAAGGCCCAAATGCCTAGCTGGTCATACCAGAGGTAGGTATGGTTTTCTAAGCAGACCAGTTAATCTCCCACACCATATCTCATAAGCTCTACAAATTGACATCTTATAAGGAACTTACACCAGAAAGAGCTGGCTACCCCAATCACATTAGGCCAACGGTTTGTTTGCATATACTGTAGTGAGCATTTCCCCCAAATCTACAAAAATAATGGTGGGTGCAATAAACAATACAACACAAAGAAAAAAGTAGCAGTAAGTTCAGGACAAAGAACACATTCCCTGAATCAGTAGAAGAGTCTCCACAAAATACAGAGGAGCATCAAATTGGGAGAGGGGGGCAAAAAAATACCACTAAGCTCCCCCAATGTCCTTCCTGGCAATGAGGAGGGGTGCAGGTAGTTTATTGAAAAGAACCATCTCCAGACTACTACAAGCATCATAGAGAAGCACAAGGAGTAGATGAAGATAGGAGCCCCAAAATCTAAACAAGGAAACCCACATATGTAATTCATCTGAAAAAAATCAAAAACGAAATTGTGAGAATGTTTAATGACTGTAAGGAAACAGTGGGATAGACACACAATAAAATAGAGGAGGGTATGAGAGAAGAAATAAAAAGAATACAAGCTGAAATGACATTGATAAAAACTTTGGTAGATGAAATGAAAAACTCAGTGGATGTCCTTAACTGTAGAGTAATAGTAGCTGAAGACAGAATGAATGAGCTTGAAAATGAGAAGCAGAAAACCTCCAGGCTACAGCAGAAGATGGAAAGAAGCCTCAAAATAATTGAAGGGCAGACAAGAGATGTATGGAATGAAATAAAAAGGAACAACATAAGAATTATAGGAGTCTCAGAGGGACAGAAGAGCAAACTCAATGAGAAAGTAACAGTCAAAGACATCATTGCTAATAACTTCCCAGAGCCAGAGAAAACAGGCATCAAGATCCAAAAAATTTCATTTGGTATCAAGATCTTTGGTATCAGCTAAAAGAGACTGAAATAAAAGTCTCTGAAACACATCATAATGAGAATGACAAAATCCATAAGGATAGAATACTGAAAACAACAAAATCAAAGAAGGAAATTCCATACAAATTATTACCCTTAGTTATACAGCAGCCCTATCAAATGAAACACTCCGGCCAAGGTTTATGGTAGAATATAGTAAAAATAAGTTAATGAACTCACCAAAAATATTTTTCCAGCTAAATCCCATTCAGATTTGAAGGAATGATACACAAATTAATAGATGGAGAACTTCATAGACTCAAAAGTAACTTTCAAAGAAAACTATGGAGACTATTGTAAGACAAGACAAATCCCACAAGCACAATAAACTTCTAAAGAGAGTTTGCACAAAATCCCATGACTATAATTTCTCTCAATGTCTATATAGCAGTCAAGACATACAGATGGGGAACTTTCCTCAATGTAGTCAAAGCCATCTACCACAAATGCATGGCAAGTATCATTCTCAATGGGGAAATCCCCCTAAGATTGGGCAAAAGACAAGTTTGCCTGCTTTCGCCACTCCTGTTCGATATGGTACTGGAAGTACTGGCCATAAAAGTTAGGCAAGAGAAAGATATCAAGGACATACAGATAGGAAAAGAAGAGGTCAAGTTATCACTATTTGCAGATGATGTGATACTATACATAGTAAACCTTAAAGACTCTACAGAAAAGCTCATAGAAACAATAGCTCTACATAGTAAAGTGGCAGATTTCAAAATCAACACCCAGAAGTCCATAGCTTTTTTATATACAAATAATGAAAGAGATAAAAAAGACATTCAAAAAATAATCCCATCCACAATAGTACCTCAGAAAATCAAGTACCTTGGAATAAGCTTAACCAAAGAGGTAAAGGACCTATACAAGGAAAATTACAAAACACAACTTCGAGAAATAAAAGAGGACACTAGGAAATGGAGACACATCCCTGTTCATGGATAGGGAGGATTAACATTATTAAGATGGCAATAATGCCCAAAGCACTATAAAAATTTGATGTGGTCCCTATCAGGTTACCCATGACATTTTTCAAAGAAATAGACAAACACTCCTGAAATTTAAAGCACTATAAAAGAAACTTTGGTACATCTCCACAATGGAATACTATGCAGCTGTTAGGAGAGATGAAGTCATGAAATTTGCTTATAAGTGGATAGACTTGGAGAGTATCATGCTAAGTGAAATGAGTCAGAAAGAGAGGGGCAGATACAGAAGGACCACACTCATTTGTAGAGTATAAAATAGCATAACATGAGACTGACACCCAAGGACAGTAGATATAAGGGTCAGGAAGACTGCTCCATAGTTGGAAGCTTGCCTTATGATTGGGCAGGGAGAAGGCAGCTGGAATAGAGAAGAGATCACTAAGAAGATGATGGTTGGAGGAGTCGATTGGGATGGGAGTTGTGTGCCAAAAGTAGATAAAGGACCAAAAATGAGAACCTCTCAATATCTGTATTACAAACCATAATGTCCAAAAGTAGAGAGAGAGTATGGGGAATATTATCTGTCATGGAGGCAGTAGAAGGGTGGGAAAGGTGGGGGTATACTGGGGATATTGGTTGTGGGAAATGTGCACTGGTGGAATGATGGGTGTTTGATCATTGTGTGATTTTAACTCAACATGAAAGCTTTTAACTATATCTCACGGTGAATGAATAAAATTTTAAAAAATTTAAAGAAACATACAGATGGGAAAAATGGATTAAAATTTTGAATCCAACGTTCTGCTTCATAAAAGAACCACATTTGAAAAGTAAGAGAAACAAAGACTCAAAGTCAAGAGCTTTAAAACTGTTTTTCATTCAAAAAACTTCAAAAGGATCTGGTGGCTATATTAGTATCTGATGACATAGAATCCAGGCTTAAAATTGTTAGAAGTGACAGAAAAGGTAATTTCTTAACCATATATATATATATATATACACATATATACGTACATATGCATATATGTGTGTATGTATATATACATCAGGAAGAAATCACACTTGAAAACATATATGCAATAAATGAGGGACAAGCAAAATACTTAAATCAAGTGCTAACAGATTTCGAGAAAGACATTGGTAGCAGTAGAATCTCTGGACACTTCAACCCAGCTTTGTCACCCCTTTCAACATCAATGAGACTAAAAGTCAGCAAAAAATTATGGCTTTGAAATATGAAATGGAAGGGAGGGTGCTAGTATACATATAGAGCTTCTCACTACCCCAAAACCAAATAAACATCATTTTCAGAGAACATAGGACATTCTCCAAGATAGACTGTATCCTGGGCAATAAAACATATCTCCATTAAATTAAAGCACATAAATTATAAGAACATAATAAAAATTAATCACACGCAGAAATGTAGATTCAACTCAAACACTTGGAAGTTAAACATCTCACTACTGAACAGCCAGTGACTTAGAGAGGACACCAAAGACATCCAAAGATTTCTGTAAACAAAGGAGAATGTTGACAGGAGGTACCAGAACTTGTGGGAAACAGCAAAGGCAGTATTGAGAGGTAAGTTTATAGCTCTGAAAGCGTTCATCAGGAAGAATGAAAGGATCCTCATAAATAACAACTTTACAGCTAAAGATCTTGGAAAATGACTACCAAAAAGAACCAAAAACAGCAGGCAGAGCAAGGAAATAATAAAACTTAGAGCAGAAATAAACAAGCTGGAATCCCCAAAACAATCCACAATACCAACGAATCCAAAAGCTGGTTCTTTGGAAAAAATAAGATTGATAAACCACTAGCGAGACTCAGAGAGAGAGAGAGAGAGAGAGAGAGAGAGAGAGAGAGAGAGAGAGAGATAGAGAGAGAGAGAGACAGAGACAGAGAGAGAGACAGAGAGAGAGAGAGAAGAGAGAGAGAGAGAGAGCGAGAGCCCTAGTAAGAATCAGAAATAGGAGGCTGGAGCAATAGCACAGCGGGTAAGGCGTTTGCCTTGCACGCGGCCGACCCGGGTTCGATTCCCAGCGTCCCATATGGTCCCCTGAGCACCGCCAGGGGTCATTCCTGAGTGTAGAGCCAGGAATGACCCCTGAGCATTGCCGGGCGTGACCCAAAAAGCAAAAAAAAAAAAAAATCAGAAATAAAGGAGGGGAATCTCAACAGAAACCATACGAATATTCAAGGACAGTAGAAACAAGGGCCAGGAGGACTGGTCTATGGTTTGAATCTTGCCAAAGTGTGTGTGGGAGAAGGCATTTAGAATAGAGAAGGGACCACGATGTCAATGATAGTTGGAAAAGGTCAATGTGGACAAGAACAGTGTTGAAAGTAGATAAAGGGATATACATGATAAATTTTCAGTACCTGTTTTATACACCATAATGGCCCCAAAGGAAAGAGAGAAGGGGAGAGAGAGAAGAGAGTAATAAGAAAAGTAGAAAATGGCTGTCTCACATGTAGACTGAGCTGTAGGGTGGTGGTGGCAGGCAAACTGGGGACACAAGCAGTGGAAAATGTGTACTGGTGAAATTGGTGAAATGATTGGTATTGGAACATCATGTGACTGGAACCCAATCATGAACAATTTTGTAAATGTGTATATCATGGCAATGATTCAATTTTTTAAAAACTATGGTATATATAATATACCAAATAGTAGAATGTTATTCATCCATAAGGAAAGAAATGAAAGCATGCAATGTGCCACTACATGGATGGAACTAGAAGGTAACATTCTGAGTGACATCAGTCAGAGGGAGCAGGACAAATGCATAGTGATCTCTCTCTTACACTTTAAATATAAAGAATCATAGTAATTGTTGGAAGATGGCCTGAGCCCCTTGAGACTGTGACCGGGGGCTGAGCTCAGGTCTTGGATTGAGTATGGAAGTATAGTTATTGAGCACAAGGAACGCCTCGTGCCTCCCAGACCTGGGAACATTCTTGGCCTTGCATCTCTAGGCTGGCTCCTTGATGCATTAAGGTAGTTAACAAGTTATCTAGTAAGTGATTGTACGTGATAGATTATAAAGGAGGAAATTTGTTATGTGATTTACTGTAATAAATTTACTGGATAATTGCCTTTCTTATTAGTAGCACTTATTAGTAGGAAATTGTTTTTGTGATCATGGAAAGTATATAACCACTGATGGTTTGGAATAATGATACTGCATGCTGGATGTTCCTGAGCGCACTACGCAGTTTCAGGTTTCGCATCATCTTGAGATGTGACAAGTAATGAAATAACAAATGATTGTTAATAAAACTACTGAGAACAATTCTACAGAACAGATTACGCAAAGGGTTTGGCATAGGCATTGGTATGAAGTACTTCGACACATTGGAGGGTAGACATTGAATCTCTGGTCATGGGTGTGTAAATAGAATATCGTATATCCCCAAACTCTATCAGAAATAGTATTGTAAATTAAATATCTAAATAAAAATGTCAGGGAATACTTAAATATCAGGATAAATGCTCAAAATACTTGATAGAAAATATACAAAATATCATTGAAATCCATAAATGACCCAATAAATATAAAATTACTCCAGACTTAAGGGTTAGAAATCTTAATAATTTACATCATCTATACTATACCGAATTTATCTAAAGTTTTAAGAATATGAAAATAGAACAGGGCTTAATTTTCACAAAAAATGTAAATTAGTCCTAAAATTCATCTGTAAATGAATTTATGCCAATACATCTAATGAATCTTAATAGAGAACAAAACTTATAAACTCTACTGTAAGGTTTTAGAAATTATGACAACTACAGTAAAGAAATATATTGATCCTAAAATAATAATGGTAACTAATATGACAAGGAGCAAGAGTAAATAAAATTTTCAAATTGTTCCATTCATATACATGTTAAAACAAGTAAACCTCAAGATTAGTTTTAAGCCTAAAACAAATGATTGAACTTAATTAAATTATTCCTAATGATTGAATTAAAGAAAATTATTTTAATTCTTTTGAGAATAATTGAAATAATTATTCTCGACATAATAATTGTTTTAAGAAATAATTGAACTTAATTCTAGTCTCACTGATTTTTATGGTGGTTGCCGTATGAAAATGAGAAGGAGCTGGTAGGAAGAAACAGTCGTTTTGGTAATATTATGGCATTGGATATTTGTTGGAAAGGTTGAGCACAATTAATTACACAGAGTTGTGAAACTTGAAAAACTTCAAATACTTGAAACACCATTAATATTGTAAACCAATGCTAAGTCAATTAAAATTGTAAAAACAAAATTCCATGTAACTGGCACAAAAGCAAATCAATGGAATAGAATTTGCAATTGAAATAGAGTCTCTTGTATTTAATCTAAATTGATTTTTGAGAAAACTGCTGTGATAATTCAATAAAAACATATTAGCCTTTTCAACAAATGATGCTGGGGTAACTGAATAATCATTTCAAAATAGACACTTGTCTTTCATTTCATATAAAACTTAAAATTTATCAAAGACTCAATATAAAATCTAAATCCACGAAATTCTTACAAGCAAATACAGCTTTAAAATTTCAATATCTTGGATTAGGCCATGATCCTCTCATTATATCTGAAGAACAAGCTATAAAATAAAATTATATGTTATGACTTTATCAAGCCATAAGACTTTTGTGTACCAAAGTGATGACACCAAACAATGGAAAACTATTAAAATTATATATATGATAATGTATTTCATACAGATTATAAAAACTACTGTGACATAAAATAAAAATGAATAACTCAATATTAAAATCAATATAACTTAATACACATTTCTCCAAGAAAAATTTTCAAGTGGTCAATAAGAATGTGCTCAATATCATTCAAAATCAGAGAAATGCACATCAAAACTATAATGAAATGCCACTTACACAGAATATAATAAACAAAAATTCAGAGTAATAAATGTTAGAGAAGATGTGACATATCATCTTTCATTATATTTTGCTGTTTAAATATAAAAGTGCATGATCTGAAAATTATTCAATTTAAAACCATAGTAATTACATAACTCAAAAACACTGCCCCTAGTACACTTGTATCACTTGTCATCACGTTATCTTTGATTTGCTCAAGCGGGGGCCAGTAACATCTCCATTTGTCCCTGTCGCATGCTAGTTCTGCCCAATGGTACTTGCTTCCTCCAGGAACAGGAAGAGCCTCAAATTGTTCACTCAGGGTTTTGACGAAGAAGTCTGACCATCTCGTAGGTGGGTGGCCTGTGGAATCCAGTCCGTAACAGCTCTAGTCCAGCAGTCGTCTCTGAATCATATTACGTGTCCGGTCCACCTGATTTTTGACATCTTGGCAAATGAGACAACATTCCTGATTCTTGACCATCGACGAAGGTGAGAACTCCAGATTCCTTCTCTCACTTGAGTGAAACACGATACTACTAGCATGGCTCTTTCAATTCATCTTTGGGATACACAAATAGCATTCTCAACCTGTTTGTGTAGGGAGGGCCCAGGTCTCTGAGGCGTATGTTACTGCAGGAAGAACGGTGGAGTCGAAAAGATATGCCTAGAGCCAGAGGTACTTGGTCCTCTTCACCACTTCTTCAATGCTCTTTAAGGTGTTCCACGCTGCTCTCTTCCTCCTGCACAGTTCCGATACCAAGTCTTACCTCATATTGAGTTCTTGACCTAGGTACACATAACTGCTGCATCCGGAGATGTTCATTACATTGAAAGCAAATGGAACATCAGGGACTAGTTTGTTTTTCATGAACATAGTTTTGCTGAGATTCAGCTGCAGTCCGACCTTTCCACACTCACGGTCGAAGTCAGCCAGTATTTGTGCTGCTTGGCTAATGTTTGGCGTTATGAGAATGATGTCATCCATGAAGCAGAGGTGGTGTAGTTGCCAACCGTCTATCTTCACTCCCATTTCTTTCCATTCCAGTCGTTGCATGATGTTCTCAAGGGTAACACTGAAGAGTTTCCGTGAAATGGTATCACCCTACTGAACCCCTCTCTTTACATCAATGATCACTTCCTTGTAGAAAGGTGAGATCCTGGTGGTGAATCCATAATACAGCTCATGGAGAATCTTGAGGTACTGACTTTGAATGCCCTGTTTGGCTAGGGCTTCAATGACTGCTTCAGTCTCAACAGAACCGAAGGCCTTCTTTAAATCGATGAATGTTAAACAAAGTGGCATCTTGAACTCTTGTGAAACTTCAATGAGTTTGGTCACTGTGTGGATATGGTCGATCATTTTGAATCCTTTCTGGAGCCCACCTTGCTTGCATGGTTGTCCTCTGTCTAGTGTTCTGCCTATTCTATTGAGGATGACTCTAGTGAACAACTTGTATAGGAGAGACAACAGGCAGATTGGGCAATAGTTGCCGATGTTGTGGGTGTCTCCCTTCTTGTACAACAGAATGGTCCTGCTGGTTTTCCATTAGGATGGAATCTTGCATTTGGACAGGTAGCATGTAAAGAGCCGAGCCAGTGTATTGAGTACTGGCAGCAGATTCTTCAGGTGTTTGGGTCTGACCTTGTCTGGACCGGGTGCAGTACGAGTTTTTACCAATGAAATGTTGTGTCCGATTTCTGAAGGGAGGATGTTGGGAATGACATATCCATCCTGCGAAATTCGGTATGTGGGCAGGTGGACGTGACTGTCAAAGAGATCCAATTGGAAGTCGTGAATAATCATCTCCATTGCCTTTTTGGAAGATGTGATAGATCCATCAGGACATCGGTGGGCAGTCATCTTGGTCCTGTAGTTGGAGAAGGACAGGCAAGTGTTGGGAATAGTTTTCCCGGCTTCTACCCCATTGTCCAACACTGCTGCTGTTCTCTTTGAGGTCTTCCTTTATCGCTTCTCTGCACAGCTTTACGAGTTCAGATGTTAGCTTGTGATTGCCTGAGGCTCGTGCCAAACTATGTTGGCAAATTAGCTTGAGAGTTTCCGAAGACAGGTGTCTGTTTGGGGCTTTCCCACCCTTTTCATTCCTCATGCAGTCATGGAAGTGCTGAACCAGTCGATTGGATTCCTCGACAATGTTGTCAACAACAGCATCTTCCCACGTTGTTGCAATAGTGCCAAAGAGCTCCCAGTTGGTGATCATTCTGGGAGTTCTCTTCTTTTTTTATTTATTTATTTATTTTTTAAATTTTCAGTAGATTTTTATTTTCATTTATTTTTTAACTTTTTATTAAATCACCATGTGGAAAGTTACAAAGTTCTCAGGTTTATGTCTCAGTTATACAATATTCAAACACCCATCCCTTCACCAGTGCCCATATTCCACCACCAAAACCACCAGTATACCCCCCGCCCCCACCCCCTACCCCCTACTGTATAACTAATGAATTTCACTTCATTTTCTCTTTACCTTGATTACGTTCCATATTTCAACACACAACTCACTATAGTTGTTGGAGTTTCCACCCAAGAGAAACAGACCTACTACCAAGGAAGCATTTGATAATTAGTTTTCCATTGCTGGGAATGAAGAGATATATAGCCCCACTGCTACAAGTACATAACTCTTCTTTTTTTTTCTTTTTCCTTTTCCCTTTTTTTTTTCCCCTCATCCCCCTTCCCGCGCCTCATAGTATGGTGTACGCCACTCCGCGTCGGCCAACGTGAGGCTTTTGCTTAGTTCACAGTCCAGAGAGGTGGCTGCTACATTAATAACCTTCAATATTTCAACAAAAACTTACTTTTATTATTTGGAGTTCCCCCCCCCCAAGTCAGACCTGTTCAAAAGGAACCATTTCACATAGCTGACAATTATAGATGTTAAGTCGCGCGGACGCGACTTAACATCTATAATTGGATTTCTGTATAAAGTCCAGGGAAAATTCTACCAGAAATTGCATATCCCAGTTTGCAGTCCCAGTGCATTGTTATTAGAAGCTGCGCTGGATGTCCGAAAGTGTTAGGTCTCTGGAATCAAAGTCTTTAGGCGCAGAGGGTCTGCTTCACGCTCAGCAGCTCCGAATTTATCTGGGCCGAGGGCGTGCCGGTTACACCCCCTTCCCATGAGTCCCTGGTAAATCTGGAGCTGCTAAGAGTGAAGCGGACCCTCTGCGCCTAAAGACTTTGATTCTAGAGACCTAACACTTTCGGGCATCCAGCGCAGCTTCTAATAGCAATGCACTGGGACAGCGAACTGGGCTTCAACTCTGTGCTGCCCGGGGGTGGATTTTTTCCCTCCCCACCCTGTCTTCCGGCACGGAAAACGGTGGAGGCGGCAACCACATGGCAGGTGCCATCTTTAAGAATCCTATCCCAGAGGTACTCGATTTTTACACTTGGGAGTTCTCTTCTTAAACTTAAACTTTGCAGTCCTTTCTCTGCACTCTGTGAAGTAGAATTTTGAACAAAGGAGGCGGTGGTCCGATCCCGTTTGGAATTTTGGGACAACAGCGACATCAGTCACTCAAAACCTTCAATTGAATATGATGTGGTCAATTTCATTGTGGAACTGTCCACCTGGAGACTCCCCTGTCCAATTTTTATATTTGGCCTTCTGGAACTGTGAGTTACCATGGATATTCTTGGTCAACATGATGAACTCAGACAGTCTCTCACCCTGTTCATTGCATTCTAGGTTCTGGGACCCAATGTGGAGTTCTTTGGGCGACCTTCTCGGTACTATCTTGGCATTAAAATCACCAACAATGATCTTGTAGAAGGTGTGGCCTTCTTTATAGAACTTCTCCAGCTCCATGTAGAACTTCTCAATTTCTTCTTCATCGCAGTTGGATGTTAGTGTGTAGACGACGAAGATAGAAACTGCTGGCAATGAGCCACATCTATTCAAGCGTAATCATCCAATTCGGGTTGTTTGGCATTCAGATGAATCAATGCTCATGGCCAAGTTTGTGTTGACAAGGACACCAACGCCACCGATGCCTTTGTTGTCTCATGTTCTGAGGAACAGTTCGTCTCCAGTGTTGAAATGTCGTGATGTGATTGATGCCATCTTGTTTCTGTCAGAGCAATGATATTGTACTTGATCTTCTGCCCTTGCACCATCAGGTCCTCAATGGATGCTTCTGATGCCAGCGTACATTCATTGAAAGTACTGACAGTCATTTTAGCCTTTCTTCATTTTGGCAGTCTAGTTCGTCCCTGAGATTTTATCAGCCTCTCCTTTCTCTTCCTTCTTAACGCTGCTGTACTGGGGACTCTTTCGATGTCAGGCAAATGAGTCCCATTGTTGGCTGACTTCCACTACCTCCACTACCCAGCCATCTCCAGGCTCCAGGCCGCTTTCCAGACACTCAGGCCGAACCTCACGCATGAGTGAAGCCCAGAAGCAGGTAAAGCAGAACTTTGAGACCTTGTACTCCAGGCTCAACAAGATCCGGAAACTTACCATTTCCAGTGCCCCGCCCCAGCGATCAAACCCAGATGACCCACCCTTCTGGAGCCAGATAATAAATACCTCACTGTCAGACCTCCACTGCCTCCACTACCCAGCCACCACCACGCTCCAGGCCATTTTCTGGACCAACACAGCATTGGACACGTAATACCCATTTTCCATAATTTTCGCACCATATTTGATGGTCTTTATGGTATGAACCATAGGAACTCCTGTTTGGGCAATTGGAGGCTGCCCTAATAGCCACCATCGCTCTCGGAGAGCCCTGCAAGCTACCGAGAGTACCCTGCCCACACGGCAGAGCCTGGCAAGCTACCAGTGGTGTATTTGATGGGTCAAAACAGTGTATATATATATATATATATATATACATATATATGCACATATATATACATGTATACACTAATCTCCTATCTTCCATTTCTTTCCTCAAATTAAGTATTTCTTGCTGAGCTTTTGTCTAGTTGATATATTGATAGGTCATAAAGTGGTATTGGAATCACCAACTAGTATTGTGTTGCTATTAGTGTCTTTCTTCAAATCTATTAGAAGTTGCTTTAATTATTGTACTGGGTCCTAATTAGGTGCATATACATTTACATTTAGAAATGTGAGTTTGTCAAATGGGACTACATTAAACTAAAAAGCTTCTGCACCGCAAGAGATACAGTGACCAGAATACAAAGACTATCCACAGAATGGGAAAGGATATTTACACAATACCCATCAGATAAGGGGTTGATATCAATGGTATATAAAGCACTGGTTGAACTCTACAAGAAGAAAACATCCAACCCCATCAAAAAATGGGGCGAAGAAATGAACAGAAACTTTACCAAGGAAGAAATACGAATGGCCAAAAGGCACATGAAAAAGTGCTCTGCATCACTAATCATCAGAGAGATGCAGATCAAAACAACCATGAGATACCACCTCACACCACAGAGACTAGCACACATCCAAAAGAACAAAAGCAACCGCTGATGGAGAGGATGTGGGGAGAAAGGGACCCTTCTTCACTGCTGGTGGGAATGCCGACTGGTTCAGCCCTTCTGGAAAACAATTTGGACGATTCTCAAAAAATTAGATATTGAATTCCCATTTGACCCAGCAATACCACTGCTGGGAATATATCCCAGAGAGGCAAAAAAGTACAATCGAAACAACATCTGCACATGTATGTTCATCGCAGCACTGTTTACAATAGCCAGAATCTGGAAAAAACCCGAATGCCCCAGAACCGATGACTGGTTGAGGAAACTTTGGTACATCTATACAATGGAATACTATGCAGCTGTTAGAAAAAAGGAGGTCAAGAATTTTGTAGTTAAGTGGATGGGCATGAAAAGTTTCATGTTGAGTGAAACGAGTCAGAAAGAGAGAGACAGACATAGAAAGATTGCACTCATCTATGGTATATAGAATAACAGAGTGGGAGACTAACACCCAAGAACTGTAGAAATAAGTACCAGGAGGTTGACTCCAGGGCTTCGAGGCTGGCCTCACGTTCCGGGGAAAGGTCAACTCAGAGAAGCGATCACCAACTACATTGCAGTCGAAGGCCATGTGGGGGAAGGGAGTTGCGGGCTGAATGAGGGCTAGAGACTGAGCACAGAGGCCACTCAACACCTTTATTGCAAACCACAACAGCTAATTAGAGAGAGAGAACAGAAGGGAATGCCCTGCCACAGTGGCAGGGTGGGGTGGGGGGGAGATGGGATTGGGGAGGGTGGGAGGGACGCTGGGTTTACGGGTGGTGGAGAATGGGCACTGGTGAAGGGATGGGTTCCCGAGCTTTGTATGAGGGAAGTATAAGCACAAAAGTGTATAAATCTGTAACTGTACCCTCACGGTGATTCTCTAATTAAAAATAAATAAATTATATTAAAAAATAAATAAAATTTAAAAACATGCAAAAAAAAATAAAAGTAGTATACCTACATTAATATATAAAAAAATAAAAAAAATAAAGAAAAAAAGAAATGTGAGTTTGTCCCTATATAGAGATGTCTTGATCATTAAGAAATGACCTGCACTGTCACTTATAACCTTCTTCAGTCTGGTGTCGTCTATGTGGTGTGATATTAGTATGACCATCTCAGCTATCTTAAAGGTGTTGTTTGCTTGTAGAATTGTTTTCCAATGTTTGACTTTGATTCTGTGTTTACTCTGACAGTTCAGATGTGTTTCTTGCAGGGGCAGAGTGTTTGGTTCAATTTTCTCATACATCCTGCCAGCCTGTATCTCTTAATTGTTTCATTTAGCTTGTTGACATTGAGAGAGATTATTATTATGGGCTTTTGCCCCATCTTTTGCAGGCATTCGATGTATTTGACTGCCTTGTCTTTTCTTTGACATCGTTTATTTAAGTCCTTCTTTTAACAATGATTTGAGTCTATGAAGTTCCTGAGTTGTTCATCTTTGTGTATTGTTCCTTCAAATATGAATGAGAGTCTAGCTGGGTAATTCTTGTGAGGCATTCATTTCATTGAGTGTTTTTTACTATATCCTACCATTGTCTTTGGGCCTAAGGATTTTGTCTGGTGAGTCTGTTTTAATTCTTAAGGATTCTCTTTTGTAAGTAATTTCCTTCTTTAATCTTGCTGCTTTCAGTATTTTATCTATAGCTATGGTTCTTGTCATTCTGATTAGGATATGTCTTTAGAGTAATTTTATTTGGACTTCTTTTAGTTGGTACCCTTCGGGTGTCCTGGATCTAGGTTCATGCACTCTTCGGCTCTGGGAAATTTTCAATAATGATAATTTGACAGTTGCTTCTTCATCAGGGTTTTCTTTCTGCCTCCCTGGTATGCCAATGATTCTTATGTAGTTCTTAAATTCATCCATATGTTCATTATAACTTAGTATCAGAGAAATACAAATCAAGGGTATGGTGAGAGATGTTATCTCACATCAATAAGAATGGCATATATATGTATGTACATATGTATATATATATATGTATATATATATAAAGAAGAAAATCTGGTAACAATCTGTATTGGCAGGAAATGGTAAAATTGGGTTTGAAGTCATATACTGTTGCTCAAAATGCCATTTAATTCAACATCTATGGAAACATCATGGAAATATCTCAGAAAAGTAAGAGTAGAACCTCAAGAAAACTCAGTAAAAATGCATATAGTCCATTCAAAAATATAGAGAGAATAAACATTTCCCCAAAAAGATATCCAGGTCATACAGATATTAAACAGCCATTTGAAAAATTATTGTTCAGTGCTTAGTAGGGAAATATTAATCTAAAATATAAGCAGATATGAACACATATCAATGAGAATAGCTCTCCTTAAATTCCAAAATTAGTCTATGCTGGTGGATTTGCAGTGCAAAAGAAATTCTCATTAACTTTTGGTGGAACTGTTGGTAGCTTAACTTCTATGAAGTGCAGAATGTAGACTTTTTAAATATTGTAATTATAGCTTCCATATCAATATCAATTCCATTCAATCTCTATCCTAAGAACAGAAAAACATTAATTTGAAAAGGTATATGCACCCTTATGTTATTAATAACACTATTTACAATTTTAAAAACCTGTAAACAATTCATTTGACAGCAACTGATGGAGTAAACTGTGTTATATATGCATAAAGCCATAATACTCAATTATAAGAAGAGATTAGAACTTGAAATTGATTGCAATCTTGATAGAAACTAAGATTGTCGTGCTGAGTCAGAAGTTAAAGACAAATAACAGATAATATCACTTGTAGTAGTTAATAAAAAGAATTATAGCAGTTTCTGTGCTTCAAATGTTTATGTTAATACTACTAACACATAATGATATTGCAATAAAATGGCATAAATAAATAAAAACCTGTTATAATTTAAAAAAGTAATATTTACCTCATTTCAGTTATATGAAATATTCTCAGAATTGAGATGTTTATAAAGATTAAAATTAGTGTTTATTTTAAAGATCAGAGCAACAATGAATAATAAAAAGTGTTGAGCAACTCTAAATGTGTAGAAAGTTTCTTCTTATGTTGATGAAAATTATCTAAAAGTGACTTTGTGATGATTGCATAAATGTGTGCATATGACTAAAAACATGCATTTTACCGAGAGAATTTTAGCGTGTAAAATATCTTTATAAAACTGTTAAGAAGGATATATAATCAAATCTTGCTTAAGCTACATGAATTATTTTTAGACTACTTAGTAATCTTCTTTGACATTCAGATATCACATTCAATTTAATATATATTTAATGAATACCTACAAAGATAAATAAGGCCAGGCTCTGTCAAAAGAATTTTCCTAAATAGCCAGACAAAATATGCAAATATATAACTCTAATTGAGTACAATATGTCATACTAGCTGCCTTAATAAATATATCCTCAAATTCATGGCTTCAAATAATTTGCTCATATAGTAATTTAACTTAGTTGGTAGCTTACCATATGATATCCAGATAACTTTTACTTCATAACTCCAGCATCCTCTTAGGCTCCAGAATAATCTGTATCAAGCTGACAGAAAAGAGAGCAAGCAAGGATGGTACATTTCCTTCTTTATTTTGTTGGACATACTTTATTACTTCCATTATAAACAACTGGTTCCAAGGCTTTACCTATATGCCAGTGTAGTTTGAAATTACAAGCTCTTTCTGGGCATCCACCCCGATGATAAATGTATGAAATAGAAATGTGTGATCCTGCTTAAATTAAAATTTTATTTTACTTGCTTATATAACTAAAATTTATTTCAATGAGTTTAATTTAGACATGGTTATATTCAAGGCATTCTAACAACAAAATGAATATTGAATCTGTAGTTTTAATGTTCTATTAGCTTTATATTCTATTTATTTTGGAATAGATTATTTTTTCAGCAGAGCAAAAATGTTTTCTTGCAGCTCTTGACTTACATAGCTTTAGTACTATCTTGGAAGTCTAGATATTTCTTACATATCCATTTTTTATATAAAGTCTCACCAGTTCATATCAACAGATTGGAATGACTTGTTTTATGTCACATGACCAACAATAAATAAAATCACTTTTTCTAACTGGATATAGGGATCTGATTAGATAGGTTTGACTCAGGGATCAGTCCCAATAGCAGGAAAGGTAAGATGAATAGACAGAAAGTTAAATGATTTTTTATTTATCAGAATAAAAGAGAGTCTTTATCAGGAAAATGGGGAGAGGTTATGGCAGATAAAAACTTACATTCCTGTGCCAGCTAGTTCAAGTAGTAGATCACATGCCTAGTCCCTGTCTTCACATGCCTTCTTATCATGTGTATATAAGGTGACTAGTTTCAAGCTATTAAAGTCCCACTTTAATCTAGTATTCCCACAGTATTTTGCAGGGTTGAGGAACACACACCCAGTGTTGTTCAAGGTCTACTACTGGCTTTTGTCTCAGGGATCACTCCTGGAATGGCTGGGCGGGACCATATGTTGTATGGAGGATCAAACACTGGCAGACCAAGTGCAGGGAAAAGCAAGAGCGATAGTACAGTTGGTACTAACTTTACAGACCCTGCTCACAGCTATAATAATTTCATCTATAATATAACTTTTTGCAGAGATGAAGACTGAGTAATATAAACTATTTTTTCTGAGTGGACACTATTTTATGTATAATGCAACAAAATGGATGCTTTCTCTATCTGTTGTTATATGTGTTGATTTTCTTTTGGTTTATTAATTATGTGTTCACACTTCTAATAGAGATCAGAATATCAGGGAGAGGTCAATATAATTGAAGACAGTTTACATTGTTATTCATCTTACAATACTTAAACTATAATTGATTTATTATCCTGAGTGCTGGAACTGTTATAATCTGTATTATTATTATTAAATATGTCTTTTACCTCTGTAATTCCAGAAACAAAGATTAAGCTAGGTCCTTGCAGTTTCCTAAATCTGTTATAAAACACTATTTTATAATTTAACTTTTATAGTCTTTATTATCTCAAACTCACCCGTCTACAGTATTATAATCCTTTTTTTTTCTTTCTTTTTTTTGAAGGGACCACACCCAGCTGTGCTCAGGGATAACTCCTGGCTCTTCTTCCAGATATCACTCCTGGTAGGCTTGAGGACCATATGTGGTGTTGGGAAAGAAATACAGATAGGTGTCATGCCAGGCAAGCATCTTACTTGCACAAATGTCATGCTAGCTCAGATCTATTTTAATTTCTATTCACTTGATGTTATCCAATTTATTAGGTACAATGTCCCTTTAAAATCACTTGTATGCAGAGTGTTACTTTCGATGCCTGATTTATCTTCTTCTAAATTATGGATTCTGCTTTCTGTGACATGGTTGGGTCTTTTTGCTCTAACCAATATATGTTAAAAATCAACAGTATTTGACCTGATTAATTGATCAAGTCTATTTACAACTACACTTATAATTTATATTTTAAGTTCAAGATGAAAAGGAAAAAAATATTTTCTTTTATTCAGTATGCATTAAAGTGGGCATTGATTCATATACCCATCAGCACCAACTTGTCTTGTGTTGTTTATAATGGCCTTAATTTTATGGGAAGCATGAAAGTCTCGTTTAGCATATGAATGTAAAGAAGAAAAACCCTGGTCTGTAATAATAAAACCACTATTGTGGCTACTTAATACATAATAAGTAAAAACTGAAGTACTCATGGGAGAAATAGCACAAAATAGTCTCATTTTTAGAGAAAAAAATCACACATTTTGAAGGCTAAATGACTTGGAAAAGCTTGCAATGTTTAAAACTTGTTAAGCATATATTCTATTGGAATTTCCCTTTAAATATGCAGGGAATGTCATTTAGAAAGTCACATTTTCTATTCCCCAAACTATATATCAGATTTCAATAGTTTCTTCTAACTAGATGGAAATTTTGATAAATGTGTTAAGAATAGCTTGTCTTTAAAAAAATACTTAAAATACTATTAATAGTGGTTTCTCAAGGACATAATTCCAACATCACATCCATCACCAGTGTATCCAACTCCATCCCCCAAATACATCATCCCAAACTCACCGGCTCCTGGCTCAATTGTGTCAGTCCCCCCCTTATGCATTCTTTCAATCTTTGTTGCTACTTTGCTGTATATCTTAAAGTCCCACATATGAGACAAATCATTTTGTATTTGCCCTTTTCATTCTGACTGACCTAACTCAGCATAATATCCTGTAGTTCTATCCACACTGGAGAGTAGCTTATTCTATCATTGTTATAAGTATCTTTTTTCTTTGTAATCTTTTTTTTTTTTTGCTTTTGGGTCACACCTGGCTATGCACAGGGGTTGCTCCTGGCTCTTCACTCAGGAATTACTACTGGCGGTGCTCAGGGGACCATATGGAATGCTGGGATTCGAACCCGGGTCGGCCGTGTACAAGGCAAACGCCCTACCCACTGTGCTATTGCTCCAGCCCCTCTTTGTAATCTTTCTCCGATTCTTCTTTTACCCTCTCCTACTTACTATTTAATCCTCAAAATCTGTCCTCCATAAGTGATCTTGCAAGTTTATTTATATCAAACCAGTAGTTTTCAAAAGCAGTATGATCTACCAAACCATCAATATCAGAAACAGCCTGGAGCATATTAGGAATGCACATCATCACATTATGTTCTCAGACCAACTGAATTTGGGTGTAGAGCCAACAATCTGTATGGCAGCATGAGTAAGGGATTCTGTTGAACCCTGATATTAGAGAAACCCTGTAATTAGCCATAAATAATTGAACATTTTTGATATGCTAGTCACACCAGAAATACTTGTATTTTTTAAAAAAGGGAAAGAACTGAATTTCTAATTGAGAACTTTTATTCAAACATTGCTATCACATAATACTAAAGGCTGAGTGGATATGAAACAACAGAAATTTCTCACAGTTCTGGAGCTTAGAAATCCAAAAGCAGAGTGTCAGCATGATCAGGTTTGGGTAAGGATACTCTTTTGGCCTCAGACTTCCATCTTCATATTGCAATCTCACATAAAATAAAATAGAGAAAAGAAGCAAGATCTTTTGTAACTCCCTTAAGGCCACTAATCGCATTCCTTAAAGTTAAACCCTTCTGACTTCATATTATCTTAATTACTTCCCAAAGGGCCTGCCTACTCATATTATGACACTGGGAGATAAGTTACTATTGTCACAATTTGAGGGGGAACATAAACATTAAGTCCATAACACCACCCAATCTGTGTAGAAGTAAAATTTTGACAAAGATTCTCCCTGATTTTCTGGTACATTCTTTATTATTAAGATTGTTCTCCCTCAAATGCAAATTTTTAATTTATTATTCTGTCAGGAAAAAAAATCTACAAGAGAGGTGACACCATGAAAATCTATAGGAATGCTTTGTTATAGAATATATCTGTAGCTTGACATAACGTAAGCTTTAAATTGAGTGAAATTTTGCTCCCAGGCCTGTGTACCATCTTTTTTCCCTTGACTAATCTCTAGTAGGAATCCTGAAGCTAGAATACAGGCTTAGTCCTGGGCAAAATAAATAAAGGTGGCAGTATCTTGTGAGGAGAAATGCAGGTCAATAGGCAGAGTCATAGTTTTCTGCCGCCAGACCTGGTAACAGGATTATGTAAAGCCCTAACTCTAGGATCTAGGCTAGACGGCAGAGCGGTCTTGAAGAAACTAAAATTGAACTACCAGGGCAGAGTGCAGTGGTCAGTGATGGTGATGCCCACGCCCATTATGTGCAAAATACTCTCATGCCCATCTAAGTGTTGGGACCCCACCCGAAAGAATGAGCTTGAACTTCTTGGTCAAGACAAAACAATGGCTGTGCTTGAGGCCATTGCATTGAGGAAAGAAATCATTGGAGACGTTCAATTCAATGATTCTCATGCATCTTATACCCTGCTAGAGTATTGCTTTGGTGTTCCCTCCTCAACTCTTAGGGACTCCTCCTTGCAAGGCACAGGGTGGCATCATCTCCTGGGAACTTTAGGAAATTATGCTACAGTCGCACTGGGAAGGTCAATCAGAATGGTCTGAGAATTTTTAGGATAAAGAAAAACCACCCTATTCTTAATTCTTTCTCACTCCATAGGCTTTTGCTAGTATGGAAACAAAAGTGTGGAATGTTAGGGCTCAGTTGATAAATATTCCTCTTTAGGGTGCTTGTGAAGTGAATGACATGGGAGTTACTAATGCCTCAAGCTCAAGGTGTCCATGGAGAACTGCAATTAAGCTCCAGTTCTCACCACTCCTTCTTGGAAGAAACATCCAGCCAGCCCAGGGAATTTACTGTTCCTTTGCTAATGAAGCTGCTAAAACCTACTGAAGGAGAGAAAATAAAAGAGGGGAAAATGGGCTACCTTAAAATGCAAGCTGCTAGAAAGTGTCCATGACTTTATTGGTGCTTGTAAAAGAATGATTAAGTGAAATATGTGGGAAATAATTAATAAACTTCTCCAGGCTAGATTGTTTGCCTAGTCCATGGACATACTTGTTATTATTAAAATAACGTTACGTCAGTTCCACCACCAGATCTCTTAGCAACCTCACCTTTGTTTTAAGAGCACTAAAGTTTATCTACAAGTGAGAAATATTTGATTGTTTAATGGGGATCTATGTTTTTTTAAACTTGTAATATCTGTGTTTTTCTAGAAATCAGAATTCTAAGGATGAAACTCTTGAAGCCATATTCCAACATAATATCCTAGTTCATAAAAAATGATTAAAATAGCTTAGTTTGTCATCATGAGTCTGATGTAGGCAGGTATGTAGATAGGGAAGGTCCCCTCACTCAAAGTAATGGCGATGAATTTTCTGGGAAATAATAATATTAGTAGCCCTGACGTTTCAAACAGACAACCTTGCAGAAAACAGGAAATAACACCTGATAAGACTTCTACCTGGCCAACAGCAGACCCAGAAAAAGGCTAGAAATCCCCATCTGACAGAATCTCCAGCAGAAACAAAAGTCTAGCAAAGGGATTTCAAAAAAGACCACCACCACTCCCAACCCTACACCCCTTCACAAGCTCCCTAGCAATGGACTTTTACCTAGATAGAAGCATCACATGGTGGCAGGTTGGAAAAAACCTACAAAAGCCACCTTGAACAAAGGAAAGACATGCATATGCTGCCTGAGCCCATGTGTTGCTTGTGCCCATGTGGCCAAGGACGTGTGGTACCTGAGCACATGTGTTGCATGCATCTTTCCTATTGAGATGTGTCCTTTCCCATGTAATGCTGGCATGTGTGCAGAGTCTCTCTCTCTGCCCTTGGAGAAACTGGGGTTCTCTCTTGAGTGCATTACACTCTTTCATTTTATCTCTCTCCTTCCCCTTCTTAAAAACCTTCAAATAAAATCTGCTTTTACTTCACTGCTTGTCTACTCCTGAAATTCTTTTCTGTGAGGTAAGACAAGAATCCAGTAACCCTGGGTCCTGGGGTGGCAGAGGTGGATAAGGAGAACGTGACCAGGAGACAGTCTCTCTCCTCCAGCCTCACGTAAGTCACCCATGGGGCATCTCAAGTCTGACCAGAATATTGGAAGCTAAGGACTTGTCAGCTCAATGCAATAGAATATGCCTTCTCTTAAAGGTAGCACATTTTGGTTAATTAAAAATGCAGATCAAATTTTCTTGCCAAATATATTATGTGTAGTAAGATCTTCAATCGGGGGCATTCTAAAGTAGTTTTGCCATTTGTAAAATTGTCCTAATGTCCTTGTGTTCAGAGAAGTCTTCAGGAAAAAAAGTTTTTAACAGGAACTACAGATTACAAAGTTGTCATGATAAATGAAAATTACAAGAATTCAAAGTTTTAACGTGGGACTTAAAGAACTAGACTGGGACTGGAGCAATAGTACAGCATGTAGGGCACTTGCCTTATGCATAGCCTACCCAGGTTGGATCCCCAGCATCCCATATGGTCCTTGAAATGCCACCAGGAGTAATTCCTGAGCACAGAGCTGGGAGTAATTCCATGAGCATCACAGGATATGTTCCCCAAACCAAAAATAAATAAATAAATGGACTAAACAAGCACAACATTGTTGTTTAGACTGTATATTCTATCTCTACAGATGTTTTTCTACCTCTACAGATTTAAATTGTGTTTTGACCTATGACCTCCAGCAAATGGGTAGATTTCATCTTGAGTAAACTGAGGAATACTTGCTTTTCTCTCTTCTTGATACCTTTATTATTCTTAATGTTACATAGCAATGCTTATTTGCATAATTCCAGAAAGCAAGTCTTTCCTCTTTTTAATAGTCATCATTTTATTACAGACAAGAAATTTTCCAGCTAAGAGATCCTAAAATTCTCTTTCAGGGAAACAGAGTTCAAAGGGATGGGTTTACATCACAAGAGCAGGTAAAATAAAGTAATTATTAATAGTGCTCTGCAAACCTCAGGAGGACCTTACAGGCAGGCCAGTTTGAAAAAAAAAAAACCTAAAATTGTCTCTGCTATGGAAAACAAAAACTGTCTAGATATGTGGCCACTACCTGGGCTCTGATTTTAATTTAAGAAGATAACTTATAACCAGTTTTTATCCCAACCCTTTTCTGGATAAGATTGGGATAGACTCCAGAAAATCAAGCCACCACTCTACAGGACTCGAAGCCTGAGGCTACCTCCAGATTCAATTCTGACCTAACCTTCACATCTTCACATTAGCTAACCTTGCATAACTGTGACATGACAGATAAAATATTTTAATGTCTTAAAAATGAGTATCAGCTTCTCTGTTTTTAACCAATCCCCAGGACATCTAAGCAAAGTTTGGAATAGGAAGAGTTCTCTATTATTGCTGTACTTATGCAAAATAACTAACAAAGTAAACCTTTTGGTAAAGGAAAGGTCAGTCAAGAGAAAACTCATTTTTAGTAAAATTCCTTTTTAAAGAAATCAGGTTCTCATTCTACTGCATTAATAATTTTTCTGGGGGAAATGAAGATATAAAAATCTCTTCTTCTAAGATACAAATAGTCATATAAAAAGTTAAATATTTGGACCAGAGTGATAGCATAGCGGGTAGGGCATTTGCTTTGCATGGGACTACTCGGGTTTGACCTGGTGTCCCATATGGTCTCATGGGCACTGCCAGGAGTGATTCCTGAGTGCAGAGACTGGAATAACCCCTGAATATTTCCAGGTGTGACTCAAAAAAGGCCCCCCAAAATAGATATTTAGGATATGTACTTACACCTGAGGATCAATTTCTTTTCAGAGACCACGAGAAATTTATTCTTAAGCATAGCACCTCAAACTAGAAAGAAATTAACATCATTTTTGGAGGGTGACAAGATTCTGTAGACTGAATTACCAACTATGGTTTTACAGAAAAATGTCTTTATAAGACACCTGAAGGTGGCTAATTTTGATCTTTTAGACTGCAATTAGAGCTAAGTGGCATTTTAAAGTCTAAAGATCATTTAGTTTCAGCTCCAGCTTTGATAATACATAATCTAGAAAAGCATTTTATTTTATACATAGCTGAGGAAAAATGAGTGTTAGATACTAAACTTATTAATCCAAAAGCCAGGGGAACCCCTAGAATAGTAATTTACCTTAAGATCCTGACAGTAATGCTGAGAGTTGGTGTTGATGTCTCCATACACTGGCAGAAACTGTTCTTGTGGAATAGGGTTCCACAAAACTTACTCCATCATAGCCATCAGACTATCCGTTAAGTTCAGAGTATGCTGTAATAAAATGTTATCAATGGTTGTGAGCTGTGAAGCACATAATTTAGTAACACTTATTTTCCTCCCTAAGGAAACCTGTGAAAGTACAGAACACGTGTGCATAGAGGGGATTGAATAAGTTTATTCTAGTAGATCTGATTTAAAAAATATCCATCTGGATAGTCCAGATGAAACTGTTTTTTTTTTCCTTTTGGGTCACACCCGGCAATGCACAGTGGTTATCCCTGGCTCTGCACTCAGGAATTACCCCTGACGGTGCTCAGGGGACCATATGGGATGCTGGGAATCGAACCCGGGTTTGCTACATGCAAGGCAAACACCCTACCACTGTGCTATCGCTCCATCCCCGAAACTGGGTTTTCTGATGGAAGTATCCTAGTCTTTAAAAGTACTGAAAAAGCTGCATATGTTCTTATGAGTCTGACCAAGATATTGGAAGCTAACATCTTTTCAGGAGAACTTTTAAAAAGCAGAACTAATTGCTCTCACCTAAGCTTGCCAATTGGCTTCAGAACTTAGAGTAAACATCTATACCAATTCTAAATATGTTTTCTTAGTCTTACATGCACATGTCACAATATGGAAGGAAAGGGGATATCTAACAACTAAAATAATTTTAAAAAGAAGTATGGAGAGGGCTGGAGCGATAGCACAGTGGGTAAGGCGTTTGCCTTGCATGCAGCCAACCAGGGTTAGATTCCAGCATCCCATATTGGCCCCTGAGCACTATCAGGAGTAATTTCTGTATGCAGAGCCTGGAGTAACCCTTGTGCATCACTGTGTGTGACCCGGGAAACAAAAAAACAACAACAAAAAATGCATGGAGATACTCAGCAGTGAATCCCAGAAGACAGCAGTTCACCCAAGATCTCTCCGGACCCCTTACTGAATCAATTCCACTTGGGCACCTTAGATGGAGGGGGTGTTCCCTCTCTGCTCACTCCAGATAAACCCCTGGTGGCCACATGCCTCCAGAAGGAAAACCCAGGTATATGGGAACTGCGACTAAGACTCCAGGCCACATAGCGGCAGCGAAGCTGGGTCGGTCCTTTCTGTCTCCCCTCCTGCTAGGGTTCCTGGCTGTGACGCTCACAAACTGCCTACAGATGCCATCTCAACGCATGAACAGCCTTGATCCAGCGACTCATAAATGAATCTCAAAATGGATGAACTCCCTACAGAGAGATATCTCTGGACCCCAATCATTTACAATTTTAAAATTCTAGAAGCATGCGGCCACTTTTGCAACCATGCAACCTCTCATGATATTCATAATAAGCAAAAGAAAAGAAATTATCTAGCATGTGCTCCTAGCAGACAGACTTGATTGGTGGTGGGAAAATTTGAAATAATGGTGTTGGAAAGATGTAATGGTGATGTGATTGGTGTTGAAATATTGAATGTGATCAATTAATGTGAACAATCTTATGAAAGTAAAATTTTAAAAATGCATGGAAATGGAAACTTAAAGCTGGTGGAGCCATTGTAGCTCTCCCCCACCCCCAAATACATAGCAATTATGCACTGTTGGAGCCATCAAAGAGGAAATAATGAGGTAAGAGTTTCTTTTTCTTGGGCCACATCCAGCAGTGCTCAGAGTTTATTCCTGGTTTTTAGGGCTTATTCCTGGCTGTGAGCTCAGGGATCATTCCTGGCAGACTCAGGGGACCATTTGGATTGTTGTGAATTGAACCTGTCAGCTGCATGCAAGGCAAACATCCTACCTACTCTGGCACCAAAACTGAGAAATAGCTAAGCAGATGCCATGTATGAGATGACACTTTCAATTCCTGTTCAATTATGGAATTTATCCGAAGGACTTAACCACATGCAGATAATATTTCTATTGAGCCAGAATAGTCTGAAGGAGAAGAAAAATGGACATTGCAACAAGGTTTTCAAAAGGAAACTAATGGATATGTTACTAAGCAAAAGAAACTCTTTTTTTTTTTTTTTTGCTTTTTGGGTCACACCTGGCGATGCACAGGGGTTACTCCTGGCTCAGCACTCAGGAATTACCCCTGGCCGTGCTCAGGGGACCATATGGGATGCTGGGATTTGAACCCGGGTCGGCCGCGTGCAAGGCAAACACCCTACCCGCTGTGCTATCTCTCCAGCACCAGCAAAAGAAACTCTTAATTCCTGGTCCAATGCAGTGGAAAATGGTTAAAGGGTTACATGAGGAAAATATGCTCTAACATTCTTCCATGGACAGGACAGTGTGAAAAGTAACTCATAGTTGTTGTGTTCTATTATGAAGCTAGTGGGATTCCTAGGCCTCCTCTCCTGGTACCACCTATTCAGCATCAAGGAATCTATTCATATAAGGACTGGCAGCTAGATTTCATGGAAATTCCTGAGTTTTTCAGAATAGAAATACTGTTTGACTCTTATGGACACCTTCACTGGGTTAGTAGAAACATTCCCACTATACGAAGAAAGTCAAAGAACTGTCTAAAGTGTTATGCAAAGAAATAGTTTGTAGATCTGGCTTACCCAGGTTACTAAAAAATGATAATGGTATTTCTTTCACTTCTAAAGTCACCGAAGATTTAATATCTGCTTTAAAAATAATGTATCAACTCCATACAGACTGGCACCTTCTATTATCAGGAAAATAAGGGAAATTTAATCTTCCATTTAAAAGGATATTAGGGAACTTATGTCAAGAATATTCTAAGTTTTGTCTCTCACTTTTGCCAATAGATCTTCTTAGGTAGAGAATAGCTCCTAAGGCAAAATTAGAACCTATTTCCTCTGAGTTATTTATGGTAGACTCTTAAACAACAGAATTCTTACTGGGATCAGACAGCTCAAAATTAACTAAGCATGCTGTTAATTTAGGACAGGTGCAGAGGTAATTCAAGAACATGGAAATACTGGTTTTACCTTGCCGTAGCAGAGAATTAACACCAACCAAAATTCAGCATGTTTGTACTAAAATCCTGGGTCTTCCTAAAGTCCTGGAAAAATGGATCCCCTGCCTATCAACCAGAGTCTAAATGGAAGGGACCTTACCAAGTTAACTTAAGCACCTGCATTCCTGTAAAACAATGAAATTTTTTATTTATTTATTTTTAAAACAATGAAATTTTTAATTGGGTTCATCACTCCAGGCTAGAAACAGCTCTATCCACATTTTCCAGAGATCAATCTCTGACAGTAAACAAATTAAACTATTGCTGCTGTTTTTGAGAAACTGGAATTTACGACACTGGTGCGTTCTTAAGAATTGTATTAAAGATTTGTATGCAAAATTTAGTAGATTAAAAGTTAACATTTATTGTATAGTTAAAGTAGTTGGAGCTGGTCCTGCTCCAAATGTCCAGACCTCTCCTTTTCCCCTTGAAGAACATCACGGGTCCTGTTCCTGAAGTTGCCTCATCATGCAAAAGATCTCTCATTCCCCACAATCTACTCTCCTCCTGTGAACTCTTTCTTCAATCTCTGGCCAAGGCCACATGGGTATGGGTGAGACTCCTGTCCTAAATGCCATGACTCTACCTGGGCATTCAAGCCATGCCTGAACCTGAGTTTTCCTGCATATCTGCCCCCTGCTTGTATTCTGCCCCTTTTTTGGTCCTATGAGGCCTGCCTGCACTTGTCCATCTGTCTTGGTTTGGAGCCCTACCTGATCCTGTAGACTGTGAAGAGAGGGAAATGCTGGGGGAGAGAGAGAGAGAGAGAGAGAGAGAAAGAGAGAGAGAGAGAGAGAGAGAGAGAGAGAGAGAGAGAGAGAAGGAGAGAAGACAGGCAGACAGACAGACACAGATACAGAGAGAGAGACAGAGAGGGGGTGAGAGAGAGAGAAAGGAAGGGAGAGAGAGGGAAAAATAGAGGGGGAGAGGGAGAAAGAGAGGGGAGGGGATAGACAGGGGAGGCTTGTGGAGGGAAGGAGGGAATGAGAGATGGGACCAGGGGCTTTCTTTTATCTGCTTCCATATCCCAACCCCCAACCATCTCGTTATCTATTCTGATTGGGTACTTATTGCATGGATGAGGTTTAATGCGACTAAATTCACCTGGTATTCTACATTTCCACTCCTTCTGTACCACTGTGAACCCATCAAGAACTTGAAACTCTTTAAAAAAATCTAGACATGAAAGCTAATTTATATGCTAATTTTGAGCATGTCTTTACATGTGGCCAGTAAAAGCAAAAGCTAAGCCACCCTTAGTTGTTTCTTTTACAAAAGACTCATCACAATGGAAACAAACAAACAAAGAATGAAACTTATGCTATAGCATTATTCTTTTGGTTTCCTTAAATATTCTGCCAAGGAAAGCTTTTCTCCTCCAGGGTCCAATGTTTTTAAAATGTTGTCAAATCTACCCGATTTCTCTTTCAGACTGACAACTCTGAAACCAAATAAGCTGTTGCCTAGGCCCCAGTAATATTAAGTTACCATGAGATTTCACACCCTTACATAGACAGGGCTGTATCTTTTTGTCATCGTAAAGCAATTGCAGGAGATGGATCTTCAGCCATGTACCCCTTAAAGATTTTAGGGGGTGAAATATCTAGGAGATGGATTTCAAGCAGATGGATAAGAGGGCCCTGGTAATAAGATTCTTGGAAATAATAAAAGTTAAGAAGAAATTGTCTAGCATTCAAGTAGCCCAAAATCATGAGGAACACATCCCTTAGAGATGGAAATCCTGAGCTCTTTGTAGATAGAGAAATTTAGGCACCACTCATGTAAGAAATAGAGTCTCTCCCATAGAATCTTGTAATAAAGACAAAAGAATAGGAAGGGCAAGATTTGGGATATGGTCATACAAGATGGGAGATAAAGGTGATGGGTGAACTGAACGACTTAGACCCTACTGGATCCAAACACCATAAGATAATCATCCAGTATCCACTCCCCTGATTTAATGGCCCACATTCTTGGAGAATAATAAAGAACACTCACCTACCCACTTTTCTTTAAAGGGTATACAAGGGAAAGGGTTTCAGCCTTTCTTTAGAGTACTTCTTCAGAATCTGTCCTGTAATCAGTGTTTTTCTGCCTTACTTTACCCTCCTTTTGCCTTTACCTAAGTAAAGTTTTTTTTTTTTTTTTGCTTTTTGGGTCACACCCAGCGATGCTCAGGGGTTACTCCTGGCTTTGCACTCAGGAATTACTCCTGGCGGTGCTTGGGGATGCCGGGGATTGAACCCAGGTCGGCCGCGTGCAAGACAAACGCCCTACCCGCTGTGCTATCGCTCTGGCCCCCCCTAAGTAAAGTTTTTTATTGAATTCAGCCATTCCCTCTCTTGTCCCTTGCTTTCAATTTTTACTGCCTGGAAACAAGAATCTGACCATTTGCACCTTTTGAACCAGTGGATCCTCTCAGGAAAGAAGAAGCTATAAAAGAATCTAATGGTTTCATGATAAGAATATGAAAAGACCATCACAAGTCCAAGTATTTCTCTGTGACAATGCCCAGATAGTTTTTTTATGTACTCCGAGAACTATAGGACAAGACAATTAGGAGAAATTATGTACAACCTTGGTCTGGAGCGATAGCACAGAGGGTAGGACATTTGCCTTGCACATGGCTGACCTGGGTTTGATTCCTCTGTCCCTCTCGGAAAGTCCAGCAAGCTACCAAGAATATCCCGCCTGCGAGAATATCCCGCCTGCATGGCAGAGCTGGCAAGCTACCCGTGGTGTATTCAATATGCGAAAAACAGTCACAAGTCTCACAAGAGACATTACTTGTACCTGCTCAAGCAAATCAATGAACAATGGGACAACAGTGCTGCTACAGTGCTATGAACCACCTTCTTCCAAACCGTTATTCTCCCCTACAGTGATAGTGATCTCTGTCTCTCTGACTCTCTGTCCCTCCCCCATCTCATTTGTTAATTTTACTTTATGCAGGTCAAGCATCCTACCCACTGTACTATCTCTCTGGTTGATATGGTTTCTGGAGCATGGACAGGAGTAATTCATGAGTATAGAGCCAAAATTGTCACTGGGTGCAATTCCAAAACAAAGCAAATCAAATTTAATGAACTATTTTACCACCTTTTCCTGAAATTCTTTGCTGCAAAGGACCGAACTTGGCATGGAATGAATGTTCAGAGGTAAAGAGTGGCTTTTTATTTCTGTCAAAGAGCAAATTTTCTCCAGACTGAGCAACACCTCTCAGATAAATCAGTTATTGGTGACCACTTCCCATGCAGTGCAGAACAAGAGGAATTTGGGTGAGCCATGTGTCAACTGCCCTATGGAGCTGATGAGAAGCTATTGTAAGAGCCACATAGATGATTATAAACAACTTTACCAGTCCTGACCCACACCAGGAATTTCCTGAATGGTCAAGATGAGTCTAGCAGAGACATGATTTTTTGGTGGCTTGGTTAAGTAAGGAGTGGGGGTAAGAGGCTATACCCGAGAAAAGAGTGCCTCTACCTCTTTACTAGACTTACCTTAGCCATTAGCACTTAGGTAAGAGCCTGGCTTGGATCAGGACTGGCAAAATCTTCTTTAAGTATCTACCTAGCACAGATGCTCATGTCCCACCAGTCCCAGGAGGTGACTGTCAATCTGTGCCTAGACTCAGATACAATGGGAGTAGAAAGGTGTAGCACCAGGAAAATTTAGTTGCTCAGACTAAATCTCATCCATGAAGTTATCTAACCAGAATAGATCATGGGATGGCAGAAGATGGGAGATAGTGGCAGATAAAAAGAAGCCTCCAGCCTCCTTTTTTTTTTCATGGCACCCTTTCTTCACACTATCTACACGTGCTAAGATGGACCACCTAATTAAGTAGGGCTTCTGTGCCCAGAGAGAGTAGAGGTGGGCCTCAGAAGCTCGAAAAGCTCAGTTTCAGGCAAGTTTTAGATGCACAGGCAATGACAAGATGTTGAGCATAGGAGTTTCACTGACATGCATGTGGCAGTGTCTGGAGGCAAGGAAAGCTAGGACAAACAACAGGAGCTTCTGGGGTACAGTGGGAAGGCACGACAGCAGGTACAGAGCTTAGGGATTTCACATGTGACTGTGGCTAGAGATTAAGGCGACATGCACCGTGGGACCACTGTGGCACAGCCCAAGAAAAGCTCAGTGACAAGGTTTCAGAAATTGTACACTGGACCAGGAATCCTGAGACAGAATGAGTGACATCATTTATGGTTTTGCATGAAATTCTTTAAAACAATCCTCAATAACCCATCAGCATAGGAAAATCTATTTTCAAGCTAACAAGCCCATTGGCTCTGCATGGGGTGGGTGATGACCACTGCCACCAGATTTCTCTGGGAGCCATGGACTCTGGCTGGAGTGAGGAATTACTCTTTCAAGGAAAGAAAAGTCAATACTAACCTTGGTACCATCATTCTTTACCTTACAGAAAAGAATTTCAGGAGGAGGCAAAATAGTGAAGTTAGACAGTTTTTATTGAAAAAAATTTATTTAGAAAGATGTAAGGGGAGAGAAAGAGCAAATACATGTTCAAAAGAGAATACAGCTTCTCCAGAGTGGAAAATCAAGCAAAAAATCATAGAGACAAACAAGGGAGGTACATGTTCAAGGAAGAGTAGGTGGTTGACAAATAGGCCCCATGTGGTTTTCCAGAAAAGCTTTTATAGAATTCCTCCAAATGGTTATTTCCCAGAGTTTTGTGTAGAGAGAAATTAATCCAGGCCAAAATGTAGTACAGCAGGTAGGGCACTTTCCTTGAATGTGGCTGGCCTGGGTTTGATACGTGGTACCCCAAGCCCTGCCAAGAGTAAACTCTGAGTGCAGAGCTAAGAATAAGCCCTTTGGTCTGCAAGATATAATACAAAAACAAACAAACAAACAAAAATAATCTGGAGTCTTCACAAGACAGCCTTGTAATGTTTGTGGTCTTTTCATAATCTCAACACTTGCACAGTTCATAATCTCATAGACTCTCCTGTAGCTTTTTCTTTTCTGATTGTCTCTTCTTTCTGAGGGCCTAAATTTTCCTTTACAAATACTTCAGGATTTTCATGACAAAAGATTTTGGTCTTCATGTCTTTGGGCTGATGCATAGCTGTGCAATCTCTTTTTGGATGGACTCCCCGGGAGCAAAGGATCCACTCTCAGAAGAAAAGCCTCAATAAGAATGTCAAATGAGGACCATCAACAATCCCAAAATATTTCCTTTAACAACCATCCTAGCAACAGACCTAGGGAGGCAGTTAAACTAATTCAGCAGAGGTAAAAGAACACATGTCTTCATTCTGGAATCATGGCCTGCATCTCTGTCTGAGATATGCACCTTCGTACTTAAAGGTGAAGCAAGCAAGCAGACTGGCAGTTAGAAGGATCCTTTTGATAATGAGTTCTTGGGACATAATAAACCCAAGAGATTGAATTTGAATAGTTACTCAGTCACTGTTAGTGAAAAAGCAGATTTTGCTGAGGTAGGAAGTTCTTGAGAATTAAATAACAATGCATATACAAAACTCAGAAGACTATAAGAGTTTATCATACAGTTAAAATAGTCAGCTGGATCTCTCCCCAAATGTCCAGGCCTCTCTATTATCCATAAATGACATCACTGTCACTGTCCCTGATGTTATTTCATTCTATGAATGATCCCCCTGTCTTATCCCACACAGTCTACTCACTTCTTCGTGGGTGATGGCCATACCTTCTCTCTGCATTACTCTCTATTCTGTGTATGCTTTCCTTCATCTCTGGCCATGGCCACATGTGCTCAGCACCTTGTCACTACCTAGACACCTGATCCCTTCCTGTATTCTGAGCTTCCCTGGGTGTCTGAGGCCTGCTAGTATCCTGTGGTTTTCTGGGCCTATGAGGTCCGCCTCTAGTTAGCTATGTGTTTGGTTCACAGCCCTAGCCCATCCTGCAAATCTGGAAAGAGAGAAAGTGGTAGAAAGATAGAAGAGGGGCTGGAGAGATAGCACAGCGGGTAGGGTGTTTGCCTTGCACGCGGCCAACCCGGGTTCAAATCCCAGCATCCCATATGGTCCCCTGAGCACGGCCAGGGGTAATTCCTGAGTGCAGAGCCAGGAGTAACCCCTGTGCATCGCCAGGTGTGACCCAAAAAGCAAAAAAAAAAAAAAAAAAAAGCCTGTTTTCCTTTGTAAAAAAAAAAAAAAGAAAGAAAGATAGAAGAGAGTGACATGGGGCCAGGATGCTCCTTTGTTCTGCTGCCATATCCCAATATCTCAGCCACCTCATTATCTATTCTGATTGGTGACCTCTTCTGTAGAGATTTAAAGTGATGACTAAATTCACTTGCACTTCAGCCTTCTGCTCCTGCTGTATCATTACTAGCTCTAAACCCAATAAAAGCATTATTGGCAGGACCCACTTTGTGTAACGGGTACTTAAGTCTTATAAGTCTCTTAGCAGTCACCAACAAAGTCTCAAAGATTGCTGGAACCCCCTTTGAGGAACAAAGAGTTCTGATAAGGACATTGAAGAGGACCCACAAGACATTCAAACTTTTTCTGAAAACACCATGGCAATGTACTCTAAACTTGGTAAAAAGCCCCATGTGGGTTTACATTGGTAGAAAACCTATATAAATTAACTTGGACAAAGGAGAAGCACACATGTGTTGCCAAGCCATGCTGCCCATGTCCATGTTGCTGGACACATGTTACACAGGTACACACCACCTGTATCTCCCTTCTTGAGATGTATACACTTAGCTATCTGCCTCTGGAGAAACTCACATTCTCTCAACTAAACCTCTCACTATCTCCCTCCCTTTTCTCCATGTTTACAATTAAAAGTTGTTTTCACTTCATTGGGCTGGAGCGATAGCACAGTGGTTGGGTGTTCACCTTTCATGCGACCGACCCGAGTTCGATTCCTCCGCCCCTCTTGGAGAGCCTGGCAAGCTACCTAGAGTATTGCGCCCGCACGGCAGAGCCTGGCAAGCTACCTGTGCGTATTGGATATGCCAAAAACAGTAACAATAAGTCTCACAATGAGAGACATTACTGGTGCCCACTCAAACTTCACTTCATTGTCTTGTCTCCTGAAATTCTTTTCTGTGAGGACAAGGTGATGAACCAGAAAAGCCTGGATAAGGGCTTGGACTGATTTTCCTCTCCTACAAAGAGCAATTCCTCTCCAAAGTTCTTTCTAGAATGACAGAGATAGAGAGAAAGCAATAGATTTCCTGCTGGAGGCTGCCACTTTTATCCCATCTATACTTCACAAAAGTGACTGGGGCAAACCTCCACCGGCAACAACAGCATGCTTTCTCCATCTGGAGAATTCAGAGCAACTCTGCTTTGTCGAGAACAAAAATCTTCTTATCTCCCCTCATTCACCAAATAAGTGTATCTTACTTTACTTTTCATTTCTTTCCTTAAATACTTTTCTGCAAGGGATTGTGTTTATGAAAATTTTCCTAGAAAACTAGGAAATAGTCCGGGAAAACCTGAAATTCCTGAATGCCCTGATTCTGCATGAATTTCATGGCATCCTGAAAAATTGAGTGGTAAAATGATTCTCTGCATTGGATAGAATAAGATGACTTCAGGTGTAGTTTGAAGACTTCCCTGTGCAGTTGGTGAGAAAGAATGTCTGTACCATGATGCAGGTGATCAAAGCAGATTTGTTTTAGTCACAGACTTCCTCAGAAACTACCCTGAGTGACTTAGATGGACATCCCTTTTGAGGCTGCCACCTCTCTCTTCCCAACTTAATGTAAATAACCTGCAACAGTGTAAATGATTTCTTTTTTTTTTTTCTTTTTGGGTCTCACCCGGCGATGCACAGGGGTTACTCCTGGCTTTGCACTCAGGAGTTACTCCTGGCGGTGCTCAGGGGACCATATGGGATGCTGGGGATCGAACCCAGCTCGGCCGCGTGCAAGGCAAACGCCCTACCCGCTGTGCTATCGCTCCAGCCCCAACAGTGTAAATGATTTCAACATATAAATGCTGGAGAAAATATTTTGTTTAAAATACATAAAAGTTTCCCCGTCATGCATAATAAAAACAGATTAATAAATAGCATCTAACATATTTTTAAATGTGTTATAATCCCAGCAGCTACTGATAACTTATGCTTTCTCATGAATTTTCAAATTCTATGAGTCTCATATAAAGCTTGAGAGACTTTAAAATATAAATTTAATATTGCTTCTTATAATTTAAAGGGCATTTCATTCAATATATTAATGAAAATAAGTATTGTGACTAATATTTATTCTAAATTTTTTCTAAGACTTACTATTAACATTTTAATAGTATGTTAATAGTAATAGCAATAGCAATATTTTTTTCATTATTTCTGAAATGAACTTTCTTCAGCTTGATGTTATTAAATTCTAATGCAGAAGAAAAACTTTTACTTATGAACTCTTAGGACCTTGAAATCAGTTCACCCTATAAATGACAGATTAATAGAAGAAAATCAAGAATTGGTTTAATAACTTTTATAGGCCCTATGTATATAGAAGAGAGTCAGGAAAGTTGAATAACTATCTGAAGCAGATCAATACACCATCTTAAATACTATTTATAGCTAAAGACCAAAAAAAGAATGGGGAGAAAGAAAAGGCCAGTTATGTTTCTAGGAGAGATCCAATATTAAAGGGAATTATGCTATTCAAAAAAGAGCAATTATTGGATTGAGGAACAAAGGATATTAATTATGGGATTATATAGATGAGAGTCAAGTGGTCCCTACCTTCAACATATATATAGTTTTATCATAAAGTAAATAAAACCCAGTTCATTAACTGCAAATTAATGAAAGAATTAGACAAATCAACTCCTGAATTGTGGAACACATCCAAAGGTGAAACTATAGAGGAGCAAAAGTCCTCCACCATCAAAAAATGTCTTATATAAAAGGCTAATTTTATTATATGAGACTTGAAGTTGGCTGTTTTTATTTCTTGTTAAGTTCCACAAGTGCCTATGGCTCTGAAAGTCACACCTAATGATATAGGAGTGATGGTTTCAGTGTTCAGGTTAACTTTTATATATTTTTGACTCATAAGGCACAGTGTTTCTAAGTACCAACAGTGCACTCTTGGAAGGAGCAGAGAAATGTGATTAAAGAGATTAAACTCCAAGCCTCACACAAATTAAGCATGTTCTCTACCAATTTAAGTTATATCCAGGATTCCAATGTTAACATTTTTGTAATAATATTTCTTAAATTATGTATCATTGATAATAGAACTGTGATTTCAGAGCATTTGGAATGCTATCTTCTAATGTCTAAATTTGACAAGACTCAATCACATCATAATAATCCATAGAAAAATTGTGTATTCCTTGTTATCTTTAAATAAATTTTTGGAGGAACTATGAATCAAACCCAGGTTTTTAAACATATAAAACATATGAACCACATCGACAACCTCCCTATAATCATTAAAAGTTTCAGGCACTGAATATATCTAATAACAAAGGCATTTTATTCAGAATACAACAGCTTTGAACTTTGTTTAATTTCGCATAGAAAAAAATACTATGAGGTAACATGAGGTGTTCTAACTTCATTTTTTCTTTACCTTTTATGCCAGGCAAACTTTTAAACCATTTTCACGATCTTACAACTAATTGCTAAGAAAGAGATCACTTTTATCACTTGCCATTCCTTTATTCATCAATTTTCTGGAGCGGGCACCAGTATCGTCTCCATTTGTCCCTGTTGTGTTCTAGTGTAGTTCAATGGCCTGTGCTCGCTCCAGGAACACGAAGATCCTCAAACTGTTCATTCAGGGTTTTGACGAGGAAGTCTGACCATCTTGTAGTTGGGCGGCCATGCAGTTTTTTGATGCCCTGTGAAATCCAGTAGGTAACAGCTCTAGTCCAGTGGTCATCTCTAAATCGCATTACATGTCCAGCCCATCTGATTTTCGACGCCTTGGCAAAATAGCATACCTGATTCCTTTTTTTTTATTTTATTGAATCACCGTGAAATAGTTACAAGCTTTCATGTTTGGGTTACAATCACACAATGATCTAACACCCATCCCTCCACCTCTACCAGTGCACATTCCCCACCACCAATATCCTGGGTATACCCCCCTTTTCTCACCCTCCCCCTGCCTCCATGGCAGACAATTTCCCCCATAATTTCTCTCTACATTTGGGCATTATGGCTTGCAACACAAGCACTATGAAGTCATCATGTTTGGCCCATTATCTACTTTTGGCACACATCTCCCATCCCGACTGATTCCTCTGGCCATCATTTTCTTAGTGATCCCTTCTCTATTCCATCCGCCTTCTCCCCTCTGCTCATGAAGCAGGCTTCCAGCTATGGGGCAATCCTCCTAGCCCTTGTATCTACTGTCCTTGGGTATCAGCCTCATGGGATGTTATTCTATACTCCACAAATGAGTTAATGAGTGCAGTCCTTCTATGTCTGCCCCTCTCTTTCTGACTCATTTCATTAGCATGGTACTCTCCATGTCTATCCACTTATAAGCAAATTTCATGACTTCATCTCTCCTAATAGCTGCATAGTACTCTATTGTGTAGATGTACCAAAGTTTCTTTAACCAATCATCTGTTCTAGGGCACTTGGGTTGTTTCCAGATTTTGGCTATTGTGAACAATGCTGTAATGAATATATAGGTACAGATGTCATTTCTACTGTGCTTTTTTGTATCCTTGGGATATATTCCCAGAAGTGGTATTGCAGGGTCATATGGAAGCTCAATTTCTAGTTGTTGCCGTCCTCTCTGATTCTTGATTGTCGATGGAGGTCAGAACTTCAGATTCCTTCTCTCACTTGAGTGAAATGTGATACTCTCCAAGCATAGCTCTTTCAATTCCTCTTTGAGATACCTGAATATCATTTTCATCCTGTTTTCATAGGGCCCAGGTCTCTGAGGCATATGTTAGTGCAGGAAGAATGGTGCAGTAAAAAAATGTGCCCGGATACAGAGGTTCTTCGTCTTCTTAACCACTTCTTCAACGCTCTTGAAGGCATTCATGCTGCTCTCTTCCTCCTGTACAGTTCAGGTGCCAAGCCGTTTGTCATATTGAGTCTTCAACCTAGATACACATAACTGCTGCACTCAGAGACGTTCATTCTGTTGAGTGAAAATGGAACATCAGGAACTAGTCTGTTTCTCATGAACACTGTCTTCGTGAGATTCAGCTGCAGTCCGACCTTTCCACACTCATGATCAAAGTTGGCCAGCTTTCATGCCGCTTGGCTGATATTTGGTGTTATTAGAACAATGTCATCAGTGAAGCAGAGGTAGTGTAGTTGCCAACTATCTATTTTCACTCCCATTCCTTCCCATTACAGTTTTCACATGATGTTCTCGAGGGTGACACTGAAGAGTTTCAGTAAAATGGTGTCACCCTGCTGAACCCCTCTCTTTACGTTGATGATCACTTCTTTGTAGAATGGTGAAATCTTGGTGGTGAATTCGTAATACAGCTCACAGAGGATCCTGATGTACTGAGTTTGAACACCCTGTTTGGCTAGGGCTTCGATGACCACTTCAGTCTCAACAGAATCAAAGCCTTCTTTAAATCAATGAATGTTAGACAGTGTGGCATCTTGAACTCTTGTGAAACCTTAATAAGCTTTGTCACCTTGTGGATATGGTTGATCGTGCTGAATCCTTTTCAGAACCTGGCTTGCTCGCATGGTTGTCCTTCCTCTAGTGTTCTGCCAATCCTATTCATGATGACTCGAGTGAATAACTTCTAGACTACGGACAACAGGCAGATGTCTCCCTTCTTGTACAACAGAACAGTCCTGCTGGTTTTCCATTGAAAGAAGCACAGGTACCACCAATAAGGAAAAACTAGGAGGAAGCAGTGACCTAGAAATTACAATTTTATTGGAAGTGCAAACATCATTAATGGATACAATTTTCTTTTTGTAACCTTATATTGTAAAGGAGTGGTGACAAAAGTGTCTGTGAAAGGAAAATAATGTGTGATTACATTTTGTGGGTGTGTCACACAAAATGATGCCCAGAGGCTATTCCTGGCCCCATGCTTAAGAGTGAACCTGAACCAGAATCATAGTAAAGTGCATGGGGTAATTGCCTTACAAGCAGCTAACCAGGTTTTCATTGCAGGCATCCCATATGGTCCCCACAGCCCTATCAGGAGTGAACTCTGAGCACAGAGCAAGGAATAAGTCCTGAGAAGCACCGAGTATCTCCCACCGCACACTCCAACTAAAAGAGTGATCCCTGGCACTGCTTGGAAGGCCATACATGGTGTCAGGGATTTGAATCAGGGTTAGCTTCATGTAAACCAAGTGCCTAACTTTCTATATTATATCTCTCTGGCCCCTATGTCTGTGACTTTTTTGAAAAATAAAGTCTACAGTGTGAGTTTTATAAAGTTTAGCAATATTTTGTTCCTTTCCATCTTAAGTAGTATACTAGTTTCAGAATCATGGCTTTATCTGGGCTTTTATATTGTGTATGCAGTCTCCAGTAAGTTGATTTTGTCCATTTTTAGTGTGTTATTTAAGCATCCTCTTCTGTGGTAAAGATCAAATTTGTTTGCCTACAGGACTAACCTTCTAACCCATATTAGTTTTGGTTCTTTATTTTCTTGTGCTATCTACTGATAAAATGCTTGGGGGGGTGCTATTGGTATCAAATTACTTATCTAGCCAGAGGTAGGTGATTTTTCAAGATAAACTATAACACAATAGCACTGTCACATTTAAATTTCATAACATGGCATTTAGGCGTAAAAGCATATCAAATCTGGACATTGTACAAGATGTTGGGAATGTATAAGATGTTACCTTGAATCTATCATGGAAGTAGTGCACAGGCTTTTGGGATTTGGAATGAATAATTGTAGGAGAACTAACATGGAGATTGAATTTGTGTGCAGATTCAGCACAAACCTTAAACAGAGTTATGTTCACATCATCTGATGTCTGTATCAGTGTTTCAATGCTGTTTGTTTAAGAACATTGTCAAAATTTCCTCTGGGAACAGTTCTTTTAAAAGTGGTACTTGCCAGTAAATGTACAGTTTTCAAGTTCTACAGTTTATGAATTTTTTAAGAGCACAAAACTGTTTATATATTTTTAAAAGTCCAGAGAGTTGGTTGAAAGTATAGGTGAAACTCATGTTTTTATTTTTGTTGCTATCTGATTTGCAACAAGGTTATCCAAGAAATAGAAAAGTTCATCTCATTTTCAAAATGACACCCTTTATAAAGCAGTCATATCAGAGATCAGACAATAGGTCAAGAATGTAGGAAGTTTATAAATGAAGGAAAGTTGGTATCATCTAAGGAGAAACTAAGTAGAGATGAGTACAGGCTAAGTAAAATCTCTTTGTTTCCCTTGGATAACCTTGTAAGATGGTGACAAGTCTATACCTCAGTTTAAATGCACAGTACAGGAATATGCCTTTTTTTTTTATTAGATTAAAAGAATGGTAGAGACCTCTTATTGTTGTTTAAGTGCTCCTTCAGAGAAACCCTGTCAAGTATATCTATCTCAAAGAGAGCTCTACAACACTTACCCACAAGCTAGCTAAGAACTGGAAATCTACAATGGACTTCATGGTCATCATTCTTTAAAATGGAGGGAAATATAGTAAATTTAACCTGAAGTGTCCCAGATTTGGAGTCTCGAGTGAAGAGAGGTTTGAATTAGAGTGACAGTCATTTCTGAATCTAGAGCACAATAAAATTGCCAGCACCTCATCCTTTCAAGTCCTTTCTTACCACAAAACAAAATACCTAGGTGGTTTCTGAGATATAAGCAGTAAAATTGCCCTGCACAGCCACTAGCACTCATTTATTTCACCCCACTGCATTAGCAGTTCCAATGATTTCTGCTAATCTAGGTGTAATCCGGTCCTTTGTCATTGACTGATTCATTGTCATAGCTCTTTCTATAACCATATGCCCCCTGGTTCTACTAATTAGGGTCACCATACATCCTTATTATCTGAAGAAAATTTCAGACTAATTCAATTGACCCATCACAATTATTTATAATGTCCTCTTTCATTCTAAACATATCTAAACAGTATCAAAGATGTGCTAAATTCAACCAGTTTATAATGCTTTTTAAACACCCCCCAATAATGCCCAGAAATATATTTTTAATACTCATATTTTTAGAATTATTTCACATGACTGGCTTTTCAGATCCTTTTACCATATGATATAGCTTTAAAAAATGGACTTGGGATTTTAATTAAGTTTAAATCTCAGCTCTAGTACTTAATAGCTAGGTAGACCAGGACAAAATCTCAGTTTTCTCACCACCTAAGTAGAGAAATTGTGACTTATATCATATTATATTTTAAGGATGAATCAAACTCTATATTAGAACAAAACCTAGCATGCTATCTAACACTGGAGAAAATAAATGTCAGTGTCTCCTTTTTCTCTGCTAGTACATTATGAAAAAATTTTTATCCGCTGAATTATTACTTAATGGTTATATATTATCTACCACTTATCCCTGCTTATACTTTGATTTTTTAGCATTACAAACATACATGCCAATAATTCCATTATCATCATTCCAGAAGAACAATAAAAACCTTAAACAGAAAACTGTTGGAGTCACATTTTGAAGTTAAATTAGATGTCAAAAACATTTCCTTCAAGAGGTCAAATCATAAAGAATTTAGGTTTTGTAAGTTATCTAGTCTCTCACAAATATCCAGCTATTGTCACACAAATGGAGATACAGAAAATGCATAGATGAATGAGTAAAGCTGTATTCTGATATGTCATTTATAAATATTAAAATTAAATTTTACATATTTCCTGTCAGAAATGAACACTTTAATTATTTAAAAGATGAATGAGATCATTCTTGGTTTATAAGAAGTATAAAAATAGGCAGTAAGCTATAATTGAGAAAATGAATAACAAATTATTATTAATTTTTTTGTGTCACACACAGCTCTGTTCATGGCTTACTTACTCCTGGCTCTGAACTCAGGGCAAAGACCCAGGGTTACAATATCTGGTTCCTGGGATAAACCCAGGTCAGTTGTATATAAGACGAGAGTTTTAACTGCTGTACTATCTCTCCAGTCACAAAAGATTATTTTAATGACCAATTATTTAGAACTTTTGATTTTAAATGCTAGGGAACCAAACCCTACCAACTTAACCAAAAATACTTTGCTTTAGTTTTTTGGGAGAGATTCATCTAATCAAAAGTCCAGGAACATATTATTCAAGTATAACTTTTTCCAGTGATTCCAAACAATGTTCACCAGACTATATTTCAGTCATCTTCTCCTTTATGCTTATTTTAGTTTCTTCTCCTGATTATATAAAAATCATTATTTGCATTTATAGGCTCTTTATTCTATACTAAAATATAGCAGAAAAGAGGGTATTCACCTGTCTAAAACTAGTAGACTAAAGTAGGGGATTTAGTATCTAACATATTTAATAGCATCACATGTCCATTTCTAATCCTATCACTAGAACTAATGGTATGTGGCAGCCTACAGCATGGCAGAGCCTGGCAAGCTACCCGTGGCATATTCCATATGCCCAAAACAGTAACAACAAGTCTCACAATGAAGACGTTACTGGTGCCCGCTCCAGCAAATCAATGAGCAATGGGATGACAGTGATACAGTGATGTGGCACCCTAATTGGTTTTGGTGTAAATTTACATGAGTCAGTGAATAGTTGCATGAGTGTGTATGTATTCTAGCTTTTCCTTATAATCGAGGAGTTTTTTAAATTAGACTAAAACAAACTTTTTCTGTCAAGGATCTGAGAAGTTAGTTTATGCTTCATACACCCTATAATTATCACATAACTCCCATTTGAAATTTTTTTTAATTATACGTGCACACCTATATTTTTACAGTGCTTAGTTCAGTAGCCAGAATATGGAAACAACCCAAATGTTTAATGAAATAACCCAAATTTTCTACTTAGTACAGTAGCCAAGATATGGAATCATCCCAACTATCCAAATATTCAAACAACATATATAGGTGTATATATATATAATGTATATGTGTGTAACTATGTTGCCATAAAAAAATGAAATACTGAATATCACTGCTACTTGGATGGAACTGTAGGATACCATGTTGAGTGAAATAAGCCAGAGGAAGAACAAACAAATATTAGATGATGTCACTAATCTCTGTTTTATAAAGAAACAAAATAGGGGAATAGACAATATTGTCCAATGATAATAAACCTTTTTCCCTATATTACAAAGTTGAGAATATTAAGCAAAAGTGGTTGTGGACAATAAAGAAGTAGAAAAGAAGTAACATAAGTAACATAAGTGGAGGAATAAAGAAGTAGAAATAAGTAATATAAGTGGAGGATCTTAAGTTCTTTGTGGTAGAGAGGTGTAGTAATAGTGTGCATCAATATTATAAATATTAACACTATTATAAACATGTGACTTAAACTGCAATAATTACATATATTAAAAATAAAGTACTGCTGAAATATATTAGATAGATGCTATATGAGACTTTTGCCTACAAGTCATATTTTGTTCACCTCTGAACTAGTCAATCAATGTTCCCTTCTGTCTCTGCTAATAAATGATTTTAGCTTCTGACTTTAGTAATTTATTCTTATTCCCTCTGTACAGCAAAGTATCACCCTTTCACAGAAGTATTTAAATGTCAATATCACTATTATCCTCTGTCCAGAAAAGTGTGGTGGAAATATCTAAATGGTCTTAGACTAAACTGCATTGGTTTTGGTTCCTGAAAACTCAATCACTTTTAGACCCTTTCCACGATTTGCATATTTCTGCACAAATAGGAACTTGATTGATGTCTAGCCTAATTTTCACATAGGAAACTGAACTAGTCTTTCTTCTTCTTGTATGTACATTTATGACCTACTTGTCACGGGAATCCGAAAACCACAATTAATCAAGGGCTGCTTTAGACTATGTCTGTCTGTTTGCAGACCTTAAGCCCCAATTAAACATATTTTCTTTTCTCCTCCGCAAACATAGTTTGCATACTTGGGGCCCATCCTCCACAACCCTACATACAAAACCCTGAGAATTTACTCCTACATTGTTTTCCTTTCTGATCACATTTCAAGTGAGTTACGCAACAAAATTATGCAGCATGTGGTGAGTAAATTTCTAAAGATAAAACAAAATAACACATAGTTTTATATTAATATTGAAAATAGTGTCCTAAGGCATGCTATTCCTTAGGCTGAATAGTAGATTACAAAGTTGACTTTCATGGTTATTTTTAAAGTACTAACCTTAAACCTGAGAAAGGAATGGACTGTTCTGCTCACTGCCCCACACCTGCAGGTGAGATTAATCTCCTAGGTGACAACTCCAACTCCTTTTCTGAAACAGAGGTGCGGGTGCCACTCTCTTCTGGCTATTTCTCATCAGCCTCCACACCTAACATCTGCCATTTCAATGGGCACAGCTCCAGGTCTCCTGAACCTCTGCTAGCTGCACCACCTCTCCAGGTGAGATTGATCTCCCAGCTCAAAAAATTTCCTCATCAAATTTCACTGTACACCCTATCACTGGGTGAAGACAGATGGATAGGGAGAGATGAAAGCAATTCCTAGCCTAATTGCTTAGAAAGTCTGGAGGCGCGTAGGTGGTTGTGGTAACTACAAAGTTTCACCATCAGTATAGCAGGAGCACAGCAAACCCGATATGTGGACACATGGAAAACCACCAAGTTCAGAGATTTAAAGCAATAGTATAGAAAACCCAATAAGCACCAATCAGTTCAGTAGGTCCTTAGTGACTTTAATGACACCATGTTGAGGATGTTTCATGAGCGCAAAGAAATGATAGCACATGTTTTACCTCTCATAAGAAATTATGTGAACAGAAATGAGAAGACAACAACTGAAAATGGAGTGTGATTAAAAGAAAAACTGAAGAGACCAGATTGTAGGTCATTTGCTTTGCACACGGCAACCAGAGTTAAATCTCTGGCATCCCAGATGGTCTCCCATGCACCGCCAGGAGTAACTCCTTAGTGCAGAGCCAAGATTAACCCATGAGCATTTGCAGGTGTGACAAAAATAAATGAATACAAGTCAATAGAGACTTTGAGCAACAGAATAACAGCAGCCGAGGAAAAGATTGAGGCATTTGAAGATGAAATGGAAGAAATTGCTAGAGAACAAAAGAATTGGGATAAAACTCTGCAAAAATTAGCATAACAAAGAACTATGGGACCAGTACCCATATTAGATATATTGACATATAAGTATCAATGGAATCCCTAAAAAAAAGCCATGAAGACAAGTATGAAGAACCAATAGTTAAAATCATAAATAAGCATGTTCCCGAATTGAGAAATACAAACAACCAAATACAAGAGGCTGAAGGGTCCTAGTAAAATGGACTCAAATAGGAAACCTCCAAGACAAACTGCAGTCAAAGTGACAAAATTCAAAGATTAGAATATTGAAAGCAGCAAGATCAAAAAGGAACTTAAATAAAGCTCTTAAGACTCACAGAATACTGCTACTGGGAAATGTACACTAGTGGAGGGATGGGTGTTGGAATATTGTGTGAGTGAATTATAATTAACAAAGAATTCTGAACAGGTTTCAACAGTATATTGATCCTCAGAAAGAGAATGTTGACTTCGTGTTAGAAAATGTTTTTATTATAGATACTGCTTAAGTGTCTGCATTAATAAGTAAAAGATTTAATAAAAATCTCTTTGGGGAGTAATAAAAAATCCCCTATTGGCAAAGAACATCTAATATAAATAAAATGGTAGTTCATTATTATACATGTATATGATCCCTTAGGAGGAAAGGAGTAAACAAAACTTTCTTAATCTCTTAGAGGGAAATCATAAGCACCGTGACTTAATGCCATACTCATTGCCATGTGCTAAGTAGTTTGTCTAGTCTTTTAAAGAAGCTCCCTTAGTGCTTCTTGCAAGACTGTTTTCAAGACTGTTATTATTGCCTAAGTTGTTGCCCTTCCTTGAAGCTCTGCATCACTGTTTCAGATTTGACTGATATTATAACTGGATAGAATATTCTTGGTGACATGGTAAATCTTGCCCCTTTGAAAACCACAGGATTTCAGCCTAAGTTCACAGGATTCTTTCTGTTGGTCATTTTTTTTTTTGGAGGTGGTACTGGGAGGGGAAAGGCACACCTGGCAATGCTCAGGGGTTACTCCTAGCTCTGCACTCAGGAATCATTCATGTTGATTATCAGAGGATGATATGAAATACCAGGGATGGGACCTGGGTTGGGTACGTGCAAGACAAGCACCTTACCAGCTGGGCTATCTCTCGGCCCACTCTACTTTTTTTTTTTTTACCTACCCTTGTTTCTGGCTTTAGTTCTCTAGATTTCTCATTCATATGAGTCACATGACTTGATATTTGATTTCTTCTGATTTATTTCACTTAGCATGACAATATCAGTCCCATCTACATTGTAACAAAAGGAAAGATTTCATTTTTTTAAAGTCTGAATAATATTTTATTATACATATATACCCCATTCTTTATTCATTCATCTGTCATTAAGAAGAATTTCTTTCTATACTTGCCTATTGCAAATGACACTATAGAGAAAACAATTTCGCATATAACATTTAGAATTAGCGCATTTTGTATTCTTTACAGAGATGCCTAGAAATAGAAATGCTGCATCATATGGTAGACTAATTTGTAATATTTTGAGAGTTCTCATACTTATTTGAATAAAGACTATACCATTTTATATTACCCCAACAGTGAATGAAGGCATTTATTGCATCAAAACCACAACTCTTGGTGTTTTGTTTTGTTTTTTTTGCTTTTTGGGTCACACCCAGTGATGCTCAGGGGTCACTCCTGGCTCTGCACTCAGGAATTACCCCTGGCTGTGCTCAGGGGACCCTATGGGATGCTGGGAATCGAACCCGGGTTGGCTGCGTGCAAGGCAAATGCCTTACCCGCTGTGCTATCACTCCAGCCCCACAACTCTTGTTTTTTATTTATTTTTATTTGGCCATTTTGATATTAAAAAATAGTCTAGTAAGAGGAAGAGATAAAATCACACACTTAGAAGTATAAGAAAAAATAAGTAAAGTGATTTCACTTACTGCTGGTGAAAACTCAGTCAAGTCATTTTGGAAAAAAAGCTCAGAGTTTGGGCAAATTTATACAGGGTAAAATGCAAGACTGGGAATGATCTGTGCTGGAACTTGCAGATGGGGAGGAATAGCAGACAGGATTACAGGTGACAAAGGACTTAGAACACAAGCATGTCTGTATGATAGAGTATAGCAATGTGTCGAAGCAAGGCTGAGAATCAGGCTTCCCTGATAGTGGTAATGAGGAAAAAAATGGGGACTGGAATCCCACCTCTTTTCACAGAATTGTTTCACTCATCATTAAAATGTGTATAAACCTCACACATTGGGTACAAGAATCATACTTTCCCAATAAAAAAAAGACAAAGTTCCTAGTGACGTAACTTAACACTTGTACTGAACTTAAGGACCATCACTAATAATGGTGCTAAATTCAGAGTTGAGTTTCAGATGTACAATTTTTCAACATCACTCCCACCATCAGTGTACACTTCCCCCCAGAAGTATCACAGATTGTCTCCCCTCCATCTCGTCTGATTCCTTGAGTTTGTCTGTTGTAGTGTGGGTATTATGCTTTTAGTATCTTTAACCGTGTATACATACAGATATATCACATATCTACATCACCAATGGGCTCGAGGTTCCTGATCCAAACCCTGTTGCCTCATTTTCATCTCCTCTTACCCCAACACCCACACCTTGGTTTATTTTCTGCCCTGTCTTTCTTATTTCTTTGATTTCGATATTCCTTCTCCATACCAAGATTCTCTCCCTTTGTTATTCTTCAAAATACCCCAGATAAGTGAGATTATCCATATTTGTCCTTATTCAGTCTCACTTCACTTAATATTATAGCCTTCAGTTCAATTCAAGTTGCAAGATTTTGTCATGAATTGCAATTGCATATCATCGCATTGTTTATCCATATATGTATATGTTTATTCTTTTGAAGAATCAGCTCCTGGGTTCATTGACTATTTGTATTGCTCTTGCTTTTTATATAATTTATTTCTGCTTTGATTTTTATTCTTTTCTTTCTTGTACTACCTTTGGAATGCATTTTTATTTCTTCTGCAGGTGCTTAAGATGTGTGTTTAGGTCATTGATTTGAGCTTTTACCTCTTTCCTAAAGTATGTGTGTATTGTGATGGATTTTCCTCTAGTAAAAGTTTTATTGTGTCCCACAGATTCTAATACTTTGTTTCTTCATTCTCATTAGTTTCCAAGAATCTTTTCATTTCCTTCCTGATTTCCTCTTTTATCCAGCAGTTGTTTAGTAGTGTTTTGTCAAGTCTCCACTTGGAGTGAAGACTCATATTCATTTTGCAGCCTTTATGGTATATGATCTCAGGGAATATTTGACATGATTTCTATATTATTAAATCCATGTACAGTTGCATTATGCATTTTAATGTGATCTGTCCTGGAGAACATTCCATGTACAAAAGAGAATGATGTGTATTCAACTTTTTGAGAATGGATGGTCCTGTATATGTTAATTAATACTAATTCATTTAACTCCTAATTTAGGCTTCTTGAATCCTTACTTAAAATCTGTTAGATTGATTTTTCTGATGTCAAATGTGATGCATTGAGGTCTCCCATGATTACTGTGTTTCCATTGATGTGTTTCTCTATGTCTTTAGTAGAAATTTTATAAATTTTGCTGACCTTTCATTTGCTGCTTATGTTAATAAGTATTAGTACTTCTCTGTTCTCTCAACCAAAAAGTGGCATCTGTCCCTATTCCTACCTTGTTCAAATTGAATGCTATTTGAATGCTATTTGGTCTTGGAGTGCCTATTCAAGCTTTTTTTTTCTTTTGGTTAACTATTGCTTGTATGCTTGTTTTTCTTCCTCTACTCTAAGTCTGTTTATTCTGTATATTTATATATGTTTTCTCTAAGCAGTAAAGAGATGGATTTTTGTTTTCTGATTAGTCTGGTCACTCTATGCCTTTTAAAAGGGAGAGTTTAGTCTTTGACAGTAAGAGAGATTATTGAAATAAAGGGCGGTGTTGCCATTTTTCTGTGTGTAGTGTTTAGCTTTTATTTCTATTGGCTATTTTCTTTTGATAGGCAGATTTTCAGTAGTACTTGCAGGGTTGGATGAATTATAGTAAATGTCATTCCTTTTTGTCTGAAATAATCTTTATCTCATGGGCCAGAGAGTAAGTGCCAGAGTATATTAAGGCACTGGCTTTGCTTGAAGCTGACCCAGGGTTTGATCTCTAGTAGCACATATGGACTCCAAACCTGCCAGGAGTAATTTCTGAGTGCAGTTAGTTGTGACAGCAGACAAACAAAAACTAAAATAAATGACAACAAAACCAAAAAGCATCATTGAAAATTTTTTTATCTCTCAAATCTATATGTATCACTTGTACCACTTGTCATCCCATTGCTCATCGGTTTGCTTGAGTGGGCACCAATAACGTCTCCATTTGTCCCTGTTGCGTGCTAGTGCAGCCCAATGGCATCTGCTTGCTACAGGAACAAGAAGAGCATGAAACGGTTCATTCAGGGTCTTGACGAAGAAGTCTGACCATCTTGTAGGTGGGAAGCCAGGGGTTCTTTTGACGTCCCGTGGAATTCAGTCGGTAATAGCTCTAGTCCAGCAACTGTCTCCAAATCACATTACGTGTCTGGCCCATCTGATTTTCCACGCCTTGGCAAACGAGGCAAACTGATCCTATATCATTGATGGAGGTCCAAACTCCGGATTCCTTCTCTCACTTGAGTGAAACGTGATACACGAAGCATAGCTCTTTCGATTCCTCTTTGGGAGTCCCGAATAGTGTTCCTATCCTGTTTTCATAGGGTCTGAGTCTCTGAGGCATATGTTAGTGCAGGAAGAATGGTGGACTCAAAGAGATGTGCCCAGAGCCGGAGGTTCTTTGTCCTCTTAACAACTTCTTTGACGCTCTTTGGAGGCATTCCACGCCGTTCTCTGTCTAAATGAATGTTTTGTAATGGAACGGACTCTAGATTTAAAGCTTTTTTTTTTTTCAATATATCATTCCATGTTTTCTTGTTTTCACATTTTTACACACAATATTTGTTATGCTACTGTTAAGATTCTTTTGTTATTTCCCTTATATTTGAAGTTTTTCTTCTCTCTTCATGTCCTACATATCTACCTTTGCGTCTAATCCATTCTATTCTGATAACGATATTTCTTGGTATTGTTTTGCTTGAATATATTTAGTTTGGTATCTTGGATCTCTTAAAACTATGCAGAAACCTTCTTCCAGACTGGGGGATTACAAAGCTAATATCTCTTCCGTGTACCGTTCTTCCTTTTTTCCTCTCCTTTGGTATTTCTACAATTCAGAGATTATTTCTCTCAATGTTCTCTATCAGATATCTTAGTTATAGTCTACTTCTTAATTTCACTTTCATTTTGCCAGTTCATTGTAGTTGATGAGTTGCATTTTGTCTTTAGGAGCTCCACATTTATAATCCTGTTGCTGTGGCTTGTCATTTTGTTCTTTATTTCCTTGAATTCTATTTTTATGGATATTTTCATACTTTCAATCAATTCTTCTTTGAGTTGATTGATTTTTCTTCCAATGATAGTTTAATTTCCATTGTCAGTGACTGTTTAATTTTCAGTGCCATTGCATGGAATGTTGGTTTGATGTAATCTTCATCTAGGCTTGAGATATTTGAGGAACTGGAGAACTTAATTGTACTTCTGTTTCTGTCTAACAATATCACTAAATTCCTTGGTTTTCCCATTATTCTTAGGGATTTTTCATGGTGACTATGAAGGTTGAAGCTCCTCAATATCTGACTAATTAATCCAATGAGCTATTTTACACTAATATGATCCTATTTATCCCTCTCTTATTTGGACTATTTCCATTATTCAGGAAAGGTATTTCAGTAGGAAATACAGATGTAGGCCTATTTCCTTCATATTACTGTCCATGATTTTTATAGAGGTTCCCTGGTGAAAATAAATCCCTGGGGGTTCCCTCCTGCCCTTACAGTGTGTGTGGTGAATGAGGTACAACAGTAGCATGGATGTGTTAGCATCTAAGATTTAATGGATGTTCTCCGGGTTAATCAGTCCTGGGCAGTCACAGTGAAATGGCAGGAATGAAAGGGTGGAACATCAGGTGGATTTAATAAGTAACTTTAAATCTTGTCCATGGAACAGTTAGATAATCATAATAGATAGTGGGAAGTCTGTGGGCAGAATCTCTCTCTCCATGTCTCTTTCTGTCTCTGTGTCTCTGTGTCTCTGTCTGTCTGTCTGTCTGTCTGTCTCTCTCTCTCTCTCCTCTTCCAGGACCCCCAGGATCAGGTAGGGCTGCATGCCCAGACACATGGCCCAATACAGGCAGGCCATAAAAGCCCAGATGGGGAAGAATACAGGCAGGCCTCAGATGCCCAGAAAAGCTAAGATTCAAGCAGAGTTCACATGCCCAGATAAGCTCAGGTTCAGACAGGTCTGGGGTACCCAGGAAGTGATAAGTTGCTGAACACAGAAGTCTCACCCAAATGCACGTGGCTGTGGCCCAAACTGAGGAAAGCATACACAGGACAGAGAGAGTGATGCAGGAACAGTATTTGCTCGTCATTCATGGGAAGTAAATAGACTGCATGGAACAAGACAGGGAGGTTGTGAACAAGACAGTGAAGCACAGCGATAGGACCAGTGACATCATTCATGAGTAAAAGAGATGTGTAGTAATCTGGAGAGGAACCAAAACTCATCTACTTTATCTGTACAACCAACTTTATCTGTACAACAAACTTTTAATCTTCTGAGTTTTATATGCAAACTTTCATACAATACTTAAGAGCCCGCCGGAGTAGAAAAAGAGCTTGCTGACTAAAAATAGGGAGGGTCCAGGTGTTCCAGACGGTCTCCAGCCAAGTAGTCTTGCCCCTGGTAACCTGGGTTGAGGGAGAGCAAGTTGCTAATCCAGTCAGCACATCTGAGTTGGAGAATTTAAATTATTGGCTGGTGTAGATGTCCATCAGGCCGGCACTTGACAACTGACAAAGGGACCCAGAAGTTTCCTAAACGTGGCTAAACAAGTCTAATCAGACTTGTTTAGCAATCTCTAATACCAAATTCAGTAAGTAACTGGCAAAAGTTTGCAATCACTGTCTGATTGCTGCTCAGTACCGTAGCCATGTTGATCTTCTTGAGCAGAGAGAAGTTCATGCTAGAGCTCATCTGAGAATAGGCTGTGACCTCAAATGCATCTGGCAACAGAGCATGCATTTAGGAACTAGGAAGAAAGTCTACCAGGCTGTTTGATACTGGACATCTGGAACATCACAGAACATATGGAAACAAAGAGGTAACTATTGCAAGCAACTGGGAACCCAGATATTAGTTTAGAGTATAATTAAGCAGCAACCTGACTTATGCCTTCACAAGGAACCCAGTGTGCTGAGTTTGAATGGTTCTAGACAGTAACCAAAGTAACCAAAAAAATTTCTAGGTCATTAGCGTTCATCATCCACTAGACTGATAAGGTTTCAAACTAGGGTAGGTAGACAACCCAGGTTTGGGTAAACTTAAGGGCAGTTTGTGAGCGTGGGTCCAGCCGGCAGTAGAGCTTCTGCCGGGAACAATCTCTGTGTTTGCTAGGATACAGAGCAGACCTGGGAGTTTAAAAGTGCAGTCCCAGTCACACATGTTTGAAGAATACCTTTGTGTCATCGTGAGCCACAGTCGATGTGTGCCCTCAGGGCACACAATATCAGTAGTGTTCAGAGCTCAGTAACTAGAAGTTTCTTGGTTAGATGTGTTTAGCACATACTGGACAATCATGGGCACACTGGTCCCTAGGGACCTACGTATTTGGATCAATCACAATTACTCAATATCAGCTCTGTGCTGAGTTCAGTGATGGAATGTTCTAGGGTTTATTTAGCAGCCATTCTACTGCTAAGTTTACAGAGACCAAGGGGTCATCTGGTAATTCTGTGCCAGGAAAGGTTTAAGAAGAAGCTGGAACCTCAGTCTCAGCTGATGAAAGAATATGTGCCCCAGGGCTGACAGTGCAGAGGTTTGGCCATAGGTCAAGATATAGGCACCTAAGGCAGTGGACTACTTTTCTAATTTTTCTATACTCTAGGACAGTTTTGCCTACAGGGGACTGGCTTGATTGCTAGCAAACAGAAATGGGCTGCAGGGAACCGGTCTGTTTGTTGTCAAGAAAGAAACAGACCTGCCAATTTTCTCTTACCCCAAGTTCGGTTTAGTACTCGTTAGGGGTGAGCGTAGCTTTCCTCAGAGATTTGCCTTTAGGGTCAGTTGCTATGGTGACTGAGAATCCAAAAGTTCTCCACTAGTGCTGCTTTCGGATTGCCAGAAGTTGCCAAAATGAAACCTGTTGGAGAATCTGACCCTAGTTTGTGCTCCGTAACATTTTGTCTCTTATCCTGAGTTGAAAGTATGTGCATTTTGTGTTCTGTGCAATAGATTCAGCATTCCTGCTCCCCAAGGCCGAGTTCTATACCTTAGAAGTCACCTAGTGATCATTCTCTCATTCTAGAGTCTCTTCTCATTTCAATTTTCCCTTCCATATTTTTGAATTCTGTCATTTCAATCCTTGCTACAGAAGCTGTGTTCATTTGTGTTTTAGGATAGCTTGTGTGTAAATTGATTCAGGCTTTGGTATAGAATTGCCATGTTTACAAGAAAGTAAGCACAGGTTGTCATTTAATAAGGAGAGCTATCTTGGTCCCCTGTTCTGATTTTTGGATCTTCAGTGTTTAAGCCTTATGGAGGCTTTATGTGAACTCAAATGTATCATATTGTTCAATGCTCATTAAATCTGAATTTCAATTGAACATCATGTTCTTGTAATTTTTAGTATTTAAAATATTTTATTTAATATATTTATATTTTATTTTATATATTTTTTAAAACTTAAAAAAGTATTTTTTTAATTTTTATTAGTGAATCACTTTCTGGTTATTGACACTGTGTCCCGATTTTATTGACATTGATATATGCCAAAGATCAATGTTAGGGGCTGGAGCGATAGCACAGCGGGTAGGGCATTTGCTAATGATATATTATTGGCTAAAATAAGAAGATATTTAAAGGAATTCATTAGAATAATCAACAGATATCAAAATAACTACATTTTTATAGTCTTTATTATCTTTTTCATCTTTCCAAGTCTGGCAAGCAGATTGTTTTAGGTAAAATGTAATATAGATCTATATGTATTACACATATTACCCATATACATGTGTACTATACTATTATATATGTACTATATTAGTGTATTTTGTGTGGAGTTATTCTTTTTTTGTTGGGGGTCACATCTGGAGATGCACAGGAGTTACTCCTGGTTCTACTCTCAGGAATTACCCCTGGCGGTGCTCAGGGGACTATATGGGACACTGGGAATCGAACCTGGGTTATCTGGTGCAAGGCAAACGCCCTACCCGCTGTGCTATTGCTCCAGCCCCAGGAGTTATTCTTTTTAATATTACTGTGCCCCTGGCTTAAATTCTCACTGACTTCATGTCTTCAAAATAGAGAGTGGTTTCTATAGTGCCTGTATGTAGGTTTTCCATAGTGAGCATTTTTGTGTTGTCCTTTAAAGAAAATTTTTGTTGCTAAGCTTATTAACCCAGTCCCAATCTGAGCAGGCTTGGAGACGTCAGCCCCCGGTTCAGGACACCTGGGTTCCTCTGCAAGTTCCTTCATGCGTGGGGCTCGTCCAAACATGTGGAGAGGGGCCTTGAGCATGGCTGTGGCTGGGTTACGGAGATCTTCAGCTGCTGGGGCTCTGCTCAGGGTGGGGAGGGAAATTCAACCAGCCCCCCCCCAAGTGGCCCCAGTGAAGACAGCCAGGCGTGAGGGCAAAAGACTCTGCATCACTCTCTTCCGGGACCATTGTTTTATAGGCTCTGGATCTTGGCCATTGATGGCCAAAACCTGCCCCTGGCACCGTGTAATCCCATCAATCATCAATCATCAATGGCCAAGATCAAGAGACTATAAAACAATGCTCCCAGAAGTGTGCTGCCGCTTGACCTCTTATTGCCTAGTTCTGCCTCTCAGAGAACCTGGCAAGGTACTGAGAGCATTCTGCCCGCATGGAAGAGCCTGGCAAGCTCTCCGTGGCATATTTGATATGCCAAAAACAGTAACAATGATGAGTCTCATTCCCTTACCCTGAAAGAGCCTCTAATGCGACACCGCTGGGAAGAATGAGTAAAGAGAGGCTGCTAAAATCTCAGGGCTAAGAGGAATAGAGATGTTACTGGCACCCATTCAAGCAAATTGATGATCAATAGGATGACACTCATACAGTGACAGTGACTCACCATGATTTACAGTTACAGACAAACTTTTGTGCTTGCGTTTCAGTCATACAATGGCTGAGTACTCATTCCTTCACCACTGCCCATTTTCCACCACCAATGGTCCCAGCATTCCTCCCACCCCCACCCCCACCCCACGCTCCCCCACCCCACCCCATATCTGTAGCAGGGCATTCCCTTTTGCTCTTTCTCTCTCCCATTTTGAGTCTTGTGGTTCGAAGTAGAGGTATTAAGTGGCCATCATGTTCGGTCTATATCTACTTTCAGCCCGCATTGCCCATCCCAAACAGGCACCCTTTACTTGGTAGTCCCTTCTCTATATGAGCTGCCCTATCCCCCAGCATGTGAGGCTGGCTTCTAAGCTAAGGAGTAGTCCTCATAGTACTTATCTCTACTGTTCTTGGGTGTTAGTCTCCCATTCTGTTACTTTATATTCCACAAATGAGTGAAGTCTTCCTATGTCTATCCCTCTCTTTCTGACTCATTTAACTTAACATGATACTCTCCATGTTGATCCGCTTATATGTAAATTTCATGACTTCATCTTTTCTAACAGCTGCATAGTATTCCATTGTGTACATGTACCAAAGTTTCCTCAACCAGTCATCCGTTCTCGGGCACTCTGGGTTTTTCCAGATTCTGGCTATTTTAAACAGTGCTGCAATAAACATATAAGTGCAGATGTCATCTTTACTATACTTTTTTACATCTCCAGGATATATTCCCAGGAGTGGTATTCGCTGGGTCAAATGGGAGATCAATTTGCAATATTTTGAGAAGCGTCCGTACTGTTTTCCAAAAGGGCTGAACCAGTTGGCATTTACACCAGCAGTGAAATAGAGTCCCTTTCTCCCCACATCCGCACCAACACAAATTTCTTTTGTTCTTTCAGATTTGGGCCAGTCTCTGTGGTGTGAGATGGTATCTTGTTGTTTTGATCTGCATTTCCCTGATGATTAGTGATGAGGAGCATTTTTTCCTGTATCTTTTGTCCATTTAGATTTCTTCTTTGAGAAAGTTTGTTCATTTCATTGTCCAATTTTCTGATGAGGTTGGATGTTTTCTTTTTGTGGAGTTCAACCAGTGCCATGTAAATTCTTGATATCAACCCCTTATCAAGAAGGTATTGGGTGAATATCCTTTCCCATCCTGTTGACTGTCTTTGTATTCTGGTCACTGTAACTTTTGAGGTGCAGAAGCATCTCAGTTTAAGGTGGCCCCGTTTGTTTATCTCTGTTTCCACTTGCTTGGCCAGTGGCCTTTAAAAATACCTTTAGCTTCAGTGTCGTGAAGGGTTTTGACAACCTTGTCTTCAATGTACCTGATGGATTCTGATCTGATGTTCAGGTTTTAAATCCATTTTGATCTGCCTTTTGTGCATTGTTTTAGGTAGAGGTCTGAGCCCATTTTTTTCATGTAACTGTTCAGTTTTGCCAGCACCATTTGTTAAAGAAGCTTTCCTTGTTCCACTTCACATTTCTTACTCCCTTATCAATAATTAGATGATCATATATTTGAGGGTGTGTATCAGGATATTCCACCATGTTCCATTGGTCTGCAGTTCTGCCTTTGTTTCAGTATCGTGCTGTTTTAATTATTACTGCTTTGTAGTAGAGTTTAAGGTTGGAGAAGGTGATGTCTCCCATCTTCTTTTTCCCAAGAATTGCTTTGGCTATTTGTGGTGCTTATTGTTCCATATGAATTTCTTTGAAGAATGTCATGTGGATCCATATAGGGATCACATTGAATTTGTACAATGTTTTGGGGAGTATTGCCATTTTGACAATGTTAATTCTCCCAATCCATGAGCAGAGGAAATGTTTTAATTTCCTCATGTACTTTTTTATTTCTTGAAGTAGCGTTTTGTAGTTTTCATTATACAGGTCCTATACGTCCTTAGTTAAGCTGATTCTTAGGTACTTGATTTTCTGAGGCATAATTGACAAGGCGATTGCTTTTTCATGTCACTTTCTTCTCTCTTATTTGCGTATAGGAAAGCCATGAACATTTGGATATTGATTTTATAGCCTGCAACTTTACTATACAAGTCTATTATTTCTAGGATTTTCTTGGTTGTAGGATAACATAGCTTCAGGTAGTTTAGGTTTATTGGGTTACTCCCTTCACAGTGCTCCCATTCCTTTGTATTTATTTGTAGCTTCTTTCTTAGTGTTCTGTTGACTTGTAAATAATGTTTTTCTCTTCTCCTTGAGTCCTTTGCATAGTTTATTCAGAGCAGGCCCTTTTGGGTGGCAATAGGATGTTTGCCTTGCACACAGCTGACCCAGGTTCGAATCCTCCACCTCTCTCGCCTGCACGGCAGAGCCTGGCAAGCTACCTGTGGCATATTCGATATGCCAAAAACAGTAACAACGAGCCTCACGATGGAGTCGTTACTGGTGCCTGCTCGAGCAAATCGATGAGCAATGGGATGACAGTGACAGTGACAGTGACATCTTCTTTCCAGAGGCCAAAATTCCTGGCCTGCAGATGCAAGGAAACAATGTATGTTTTGCTGCCTCAGTGTTCTTTCTCTTTCTTCTTTTGATGACATCATTGTATTACACCCTTTACAGGTACCATGATCAATAAAAGGAGATTTCGGGGCTCTCTACCTTTGTCACAGAGTCTGAGAAAACCTGGAAACTCCATGACATAAATTTCTTTTGCATTCCTTGTCTCAGTGCCTCCGACTGAATGAACATTCACGCAACAGTGAAACCTTCCAGTTTACTGTTAGTATTCCCATCTTGTGAGAAATTATTCTAGATGAGCTTGGTCATTGATGGTCACCTTTTCCCCTTATATAGTTTCACCTTCCTCTCAGGAGCTCCTCAGCGGCTAAGGTGAGGTCTGTAGTGAAGCTTTGGAGGACGTGTTATTTTATATTGGATTTATAGAGCTCCTTATCATGCGAGTATTATGTGTAATTTAAATACACTACTGGACTATTGGCCTAATGTGTTTGAGGTAGCCAAGATATTCTCCACAGAATTAGGTGATGGAAATGAAGAGGTGGATCCAGAGTGTCAGGAAGGGGGAAAATAACTGCAGCCACCCCAAAAGAGGCCACGACCACTTCTGTGGTGGCCACACCCCCTACTGAGTTGTGGGTGGGGTGCCAGGTTGGGGGGTGGCACAAACCTGGGTGAGGGAATAAACCAGGAGCAGTGATGGAGGATGGTGCGGGGGCTGACGGGATGTCGTTTGGGTTATTTAGGTGGCTCAGGGTCTGAGGGGGTGCCTGGGGTGCAGGCCCGGGGGAAGTTTTAACAAATCGCTTGACGCAAATTTGATGATGAGCTGGCAGACTATCATGAGTGAAGAAATGGAAACTTCAAGCAGTGTGGTATGTTTCACAAAGTAGCCCCAAGAGACTTGTTTAGCAAAATGTGAATGGTCTAATATTGCTTTATTTTCAACTTCAAGCAATGTAAAACAAATTGGATCAGGATTTAGATGAAAGCAAAGTGAATCTATTTTATTTTATCAATTAGTTTTTCCTCACCCTTTAATGACTGCAATCAAGTAGTACCCCTGTTGAATAGTCTTAAACATAGTGCCAGGACCTACAATAATGAACCTTTCTAAATATTTTGAACCTCAAATTATATTAATGCTTATAGTCCTTCACATAACTTTTGAATTTATTTATTTATATCCTCAAATATATAAAGCATTTGATAGGTTGTTGATACCTTTCCATATGACAGAATAAGTTTTAGTATTTTTCTTCAAATCATGAAATGATGAATGATAGAATTTATTATTGTGATTCATGTGTTAATCTTTTATATTTTATACACACATCAGTATGTGTGTATATATTCATATATATGTATATATATATTGAAGTGCCTTGTAGGACCAAGTAGGCTGTAAACTGCTGGAGAACGAACATGGGTTAGTTGCATGAAAGCAAGCAGCCTATCCATTGTACTATCTCTCTAGCACCTACATTGCTATTTTAAGTAGGTCAGTCAGTACATTTGTCATTTTACTTGATAAGAATTTTGTTTCAAAAACACCACTAAGAATACAGGAGTTAGAGTAGATTGTGTTTGCATGATGCTATAGTTCTTGGTCAGTTAATTATACTTGAGTATATATTTCGCTTGCCAAAGAGTATTCTACCATTAACAATGTTCATGAACAGTTCAATAGTTAAAACAGTAAATATTAACATATAAATATTAATGAATGATATAAATTTATATACATGGTTTTCTAATTCCCATATTTATGGTGGGTATTTCCTTAGTGCAAGTCAATCATGGAGAAGGAATATATATACATGTATATGTATATACAATTAAAGGACTTATTTTATTACTATCTTAGAAATTACTTTAGTGTTGGCTATATTTCTCTCTTTTACCTCTAAACCTTATTCTGTTGAATTAGTACACCATATAACAAATGATGTGTTAATGTTTGCTCTGTGAGTACTTCTCATATCATCCCAGGTATTATGGTTGCAAACCCAGGTTTCTCTATGTTTTAGAAGTCTAAGAAATCTAAGTTCTTAAATACTCTAAAATATTTTTTTAAATTTCATTAAGTTTTAGATTTATAAAGTTATTTATATTTGAGTTTTAGACATATAGTGTTACAACACCAATCCCACCACTAGTGTCACCTTCCTTCGTCAATGTTCCTAAGTTCCCTCCAGCCTGCCTTCTTGACAGGGACCTTTCTAAGTTCAGTTGTCAAAGATCGCTCTCTTGATTTCAGTGTTGTGACTATGTGGTTTGGATATTTGGCTCTACCAATCCTTAGCACCACATTGGTTCCTGAATCCTCTCACCTAGCCTCCATTTGCTTCTCATTTGTCTTGTCTCTTTCATGTCTACACTTTTTCTTTTCTTTCCCATATACTCTGGGGCCATGGTTGATCTACGCACCCCTCCTTTAAAACATTGCATCCCCTTATCCAGTTATTTTAAATACCACTAAGAGAGATATCATCAATGTTTATCTCTATATTATCTCTACATGTTGTCCATCTTTCTTTCTATATCTTGATTCTGTTCAGAACACATGAATAATCTAATCTGTTGTATAAGTTAATCATTATATGTTTCTAGAACTTCATCAGTCACAGCAAACTTAACCAAGTTTTCTTTTGCATTTTACTTGTCTGTATGAGCTAGGTAAATAAATTGAATGCATGAGCTAAGTGACACAAACAACACAAAGATAATTTTAAACATGTTTTGCCTTCCCTTTGCTGGGACTTGGCAGATTAATGTATGAATAACCATAATAGTAATTATAAATATGAAGTGTTATGTATCTAAAGAATGCAAAACCATGTTGGAATACTTAATACACAACAAAAAGTTAAGCCATTTTAGAAGGTATGCAGTGAGAATCATCATCTAATAAGGTATTAGGAAAAATGAAAGTATTTTTCTTTCGTGTCTTGGGGTTTAGTGCTAAGAAAATAAGTGGAAAATGTTACCAAATGTCTCCTTTTTTGTGACAGAAAACATATACTCTTATTCCAAGAATAACAGGAAGTAGATATTATTTTGACATTGTTTGTGGGGTTTACATAGACCTACTTTTTAACCCACTAGTTAGAGAATTGGGTTCATTATTAGTAAAATCAATTTCATACAAAGCTCTAAAAAAAAGCTCAACCAAGTATAAACATTATTTTTCCATTTATGTCAACAAGTACACTGCAGAATTTTATTAAATATAAGAGGAAATAAAATTACTATGTCAACTATGCTTTATTTTTATATTCATGCATGGTGTTCAAATTGGTAAATGCTAATAATTTTCATTTTAAGATTCCATATAAAAATTGGGTCAAAGTTGTTGCAGAGTAGCAATCCATAGCAAATAATATAAGCTTATTTCCCCAAGATAAAAGCAACGATACCGAAAGGGTGAATAATTATGCTTTGCATATGTATATTTTAATTCTAAATTTATATTATTGGATGCATAATCTATGAGATATATAGTGTAGAATTTTTTTATTCTATATAATATGTAAGTTATATATATAAATATATAACTCATATTATTTCAAGCATAACTTTATGTATCATTATATACATCAAATTTTTCTCCAAATTTATTTTAGGCAAATAAAACAAAAAAATATAGTAGTAGTAATAACTGTGGAAAACAACAGCCTATCTGAATACAATTATTTCTTTCTCCAGTAGACCTGATAAACAGAAGTACGGACTTTTAGAAATCTTTCTATTCTATTCTGTTGACACAACTGTCGGTGCAATATAAAAGCGTTAAATTGTTATGAGTTGTGTGGTGTGGGAAGAGGTACCAAATAATCTAGTAACACACTTGGACATTTTAACCTTACCAGCATGAGAGCTAACCAGTGAAATAATAGAAATATTAAACATTAATGGGCAAGAAGAAGAACTCTTAAAAGGGAAGAGCAGGCAAGTAACTTTATCTTTCACTGGTGGAAGATAAATAGAATATTATAAACTATAACTACAGTTTATATAGTAATGTAACTATAACTTTTAAAATGCATAAAATATAACTATAAATAAATATTCTATAATAAACTACATATAACTACATATCAGTTAAATATAATATATGAACTATGTATAGTTTAAATATAAATATATAAAATATAATTTAACTATATATAAACTGTATTATAAACTATAAATTTTATAAACAATATAAACTATAATTATAAACTATAGTTATAAAATAATATAAACTATAAACTACAATTATAAAATAAATAATATAAACTATAACTTCATAAAGATCTGGACTTTTGTAGGCTAATTTTACATAGTCAATTGCAAAATTTAGTTGATAGTATCATGCAGCATTATTTATAATTTGTACTTCTAGCACTAATAAACCAGAACACAAACAAGAATCAGTTATTTAAGATTGTCTTTAATTCTTTATATATCATAACATTTATCTATAATTATAATGAATAATATATTTTATAATAATGTGAGTAATGATTATGCACAATATATTATTTATAACCATGCAGAAATTATGCACAGTATATTATTTACAATCATGCAGAAATGTAAAGTATAATATATGTGTATATATGCATCTGTATTTACTATGTATATATTTATTGTTTCAATAAGCTCATGCTTATACTTTGTGTGTTTTTCCTTTACCTATAAGAAAATGTGCAATTTTATTTTAGAACAAATAAAACACCTAATCAAAACTAAGATTTCAGTACACTTCTTTAAAGTAACATACTTGCAGGTCAAATGTCTCTGATTCTAAGTGAGCAAAATTTTAGCTTTGTCCTAGCATTGATTTACAGTAGAAGATAGAAGCAAAATGGATTTTTCTCTACAATGTAACTGTAACAGCAAAAAGTTTTTGAGTGTTTTTGTGGCAGAATGCCATACTTAGAAATGAGGGTGTTCAACAAGATCTATTAACTGTTCATTGATTTTTTTTCAAAGTTATAAAACACTTTGAGAGTCCTTCCATCCAAAATTTCCCATCAAATGGTAGAGTCAAAAATCTACTAGGCAGGGCTGGAGCAATAGCACAGCGGGTAGGGTGTTTGCCTTGCATGTGGCTCGACCCGGGTTTGATTCCCAGCATCCCATATGGTCCCCTGAGCACCGCCAGGAGTCATTCCTGAGTGCAGAGCCAGGAGTGACCCCTGTGGGTCGCCAGGTATGACCCAAAAAGCAAAAAAAAAAAAAAATCTACTAGGCACAGAAGCTTCTTGTGTTGAATACTATAATGTGGCTGCAGAATCAGGTAAGCTCACTTATAACCTTTATGTTCGTAATCACAATAGGAAAATTAGTTTCAATTTAAAAAATAATTAAAACATTTACATGTTCTGTTTGCTTTAACGTTCAGGAAATAGCAAAAATAAAGGATTAGTAATTTTGAAAAATCTTAATATATTTGATTATACTCAGAAAATATTTGATAAAATTATGAAGTAAGACAGAACAATATGCTTATTATAAATTCTTCCCATTGCATTATTTTTACAACATTAGAGTTAGAAAGAACAGTATTCTTGTAAAATAAACTTTGAGCACAATTTTTAGTTTGGAGAAGTGAAGTCAATTTTGAAATGATCTAGTATAAGCCACCTAAAAAGATGCCTACTTCAGTTTCCATATCTAAATAAATGCCTTAAAAGCTGAGACCTTCATTAGCACAATCAGCTGTTCTTGAAAACAGTATAGACTGTGTGCCTGGGAAATTTAGAGACCCTGCTGTCACTCCATTCTGTCACTCAAATCCTAGAACTATCTTAAATACAACTGCTTTTAATTGATGGTTCAGATAGACACTTGATGCATCTTTCTGTCATTCAAATCCTTAGAATCCTTCTCAGGTATAAGCCTAAACTACTTTATATACATCTCACTATCCACACGATTGGCTAAGGACATTGTCTGCAGAGCTCACTTGTTTCCCCAGGAGTGATCAGGAGACTGGATACATGTCTCCTGCAAATCACAGTCCAGAATTAACTAATCGCACTGGAGCAATAGCACAGCAGATAGGGCATTTGCCTTGCACGCTACTGACACGGGTTTGATTTCTCTTTCTCACTCCGAGAACCCGGCAAGCTACCAAGAATATTCTGCCCACACGACAGAGCCTGGCAAGCTCCCCATGGCATATTCGATATGCCAAAAACAGTAACAACAAATCTCACAATGGAGACATTACTGGTGCCCACTAGAGCAAATCGATGAACAACAGGATGACAGTGCTACAGTGCTACATAGAAAGTAGAAACTTTACACCTAAGCAGCCCAGAGACAGATAGGAAAAATCCTTCTCCAAATTACTGAACAGATCGCTTTCTCTGGAAACCTCCACTCTGTCATCAAAAATAGCGTGTGGTACCTTTTAAAATTTGATTCATAAATTTATGACTCTTTTAAATAAATTTATTTGCATAGGCCTTGAGCATGGCTGTGGCTAGGCTCCGGAGGTCTTCGGCTGCAATAGCTCTGCTAAGGATGGGGAGGGAAGCTGGAGCCCTCCCCCTCCCAGGGGCCCTGGGGAAGACAGCCAGGTGTGTGGGTAAGAGACTCTCTGCATCACTCTCTTCTGGGAGCTTTCCACATATTTGGACAAGCCTCACACACGAAGGTACCGGCAGAGGAACCCAGGTGTGTGGGACCCAGGGCTGAGACCTCCAATCCTGCTTGGATCGTGACTGGACCTCTTCTGCCAGATTTCCCATTTTCCAGTAGCTAGGCGGTCGCACTCAAGGACTGCCCCCAGCACTCTGTAATCCCACCAACAGCCAACATACAGAGACTATAAAACCAAACTCCCAGAAGGCATCTTATAGCCTACTTCTCCCTCTGGGAGAGCCTGGCAAGCTACCGAGAGTTTCTTGCCCACATGCGAGAGCCTCGAAAACTTCCCATGTGTATTCATATGCCAAAACCAGTAATAAGGCTGGGTCTCATTCCCCTGACTCTGATAGAGCATCCAATGATGTCCAATGTTAGGAAGGACAAGTAAAGAGAGGCTTCTAAAATCTCAGGGCTAGGACTAATGGAGACGTTACTGAGACCACTCGAGAAATTTGACGATCAACAGGATGATGATGTATTTGCATAGGTAAGTTAATTGGATATAAGCAGGTGGGGAAGTTTCACATAATCAGAGAAAATCACCCAGGGTACTTCTAGAATGCTGTCAAAATTAGGAATACTGTCTATAACCAAAGCATCTATGTATGACTAAAATAGTCTGGATTTCTATGGATTAATGCATCCTGAGTGGGTGAAACAACTTGAGCAACAAATTTTCTCCTAAGGGAAGCAATGTAACGGTGTGGAAAATATAGTAAGAGTAAAATACAGGAAATAAGGAATAAGATGGTCAGATAAAACCTAACAAGCACAGTTCAGCAGGGCTACCCACTCTCTGGTTGTTCCACTCTCAAAAGTCTCTGGACTATTCTGTCCTTTCCAACATACTAAAGGCTGGGATAATGTGAGGGAAGCAGTGGTGCAGAAATTATCCCACATGTCTACTATACTATATTCCCATATTCTCCATCTAGATTAAACTAGATAGCATTGATTTTTAAAGTAGAATTTTCCTCTAAAATTAGAATAGAAGACAGACTGACTACGTACGTGTGTATAAACGAAAAAAAGAAAAGACCAGGATAAATATCTAACCCCAAGGTCTGTGCAGAAGATGTTGTAGGACACTTTACTGGTATGTTTGTCGATCATTGTGAATTTATCAAAATTTCAGGATATGAAAGAGGAGACACTGAGTGAAAGCCGAGACTACAAAAGAAAGAATCTCCCTACTTGTCCCATAATGACCTTGGCTATGAAGTACCCAGAGAGATCAAGATTGAGAGGAAATGTCAGTAGTAATCTCCACTGAACCCCTGGTTTCCTGTATTTCCTCACAGAACAGAATTTCAGAAAAAATAGTGCAGAAAAATAATTTTAGTAAAAAAAAAAAATGGGAGAAAGAATGTGTTGGGGACACTGTACAGCAGACAGGAATATTTTCCCCTTTTCGGCTGCCTTCTGGAAATAATTTCAGAGGCAGTTTTCCTTTATTCCACAGAAGCCTGGCTGGTCTTTGACATGCAGATCTTAGGTGCTAGCCAGGCCTGACTTGACACTGTAGATTCCAGGCTCTGGCCTAGCCTAGTCTTTGGGATTTGGATTTCAGGTGCTGCCTAGTTTGTAATTGACATGTAGATTTCCTGTGGCATCCCAGCCTGGTCTTTGGGACATAAATCCAAGTGCTTTTAGCCCAAGGAAGGTTTCTGTTTTGCTTTTGTATCTTCTTTCCAGAGGCCAAGAGAATAATGTTGCCTCAATGTTCTCCCTGTAACATCTTTTGGTGCCATTTGATGACGTCAATGTATTGTGCCCTTTGGAGGTGCCATGATCAATAAAAGGAGATCCCTGAGGCCCTCTGCCTTTGCTAAGAGCCAGAGCAACCTTAGTCCTCCAATCAATGCATTTCTTCCGCGTTCCTATCTCAGGGCCTCCGACTGCACAAACGTTCACGCAACAGAATGTAACAAGGAAGTATATTCATGAGAAAATAAAGACTTCTCTTTTTTTAAATTTTCTTGTTTCACAAAGTAATTCACAGTATTTTATTATATTTAATATTTGAACACCAATCCCACAACCATTACACCTTAACACCACCATATTTTAGATATTTCCATTCCGAACCACAACCTCTACAGAACCAAAATAATTTATTTTGTATTGTTTGTTGTGAAAAACTGCTGAAAATGCACAAAAAAAAGGTTCCTTAGAGGAAAGAGTGTGAAGATTGTTGTATTTCACCCAGGGGCCATTAAGCCCTTCTATAAGAGATCACTATCATGTTGTTAAATGTTGAGCCTTGTATGCTTATATATATATATATGTATATATACATATATACACTTTGCTTTATATACACACATATATATACATATATAGATATTATATGCAGTCTAGAAATATCTTCACTTCAGGGTGAGGCTTAGCCTGACTTTGTGGAGAGCGGCCATGAGTATGGCAGCAGTTGAGTACTGGAGGTTTTCAGCTGCCGGGCTGGTTCCCTTGGGGCAGGAAGGGGTTTTGCCTGCCCCCCTCTGGGGCGCCCTGAACGAAACAGTCAGGGGAGGTCCGGCAGCATGGTTATGGTTGTGTCATGTTATGATTCGTTCCAGGAGAGAATGACAATGTGACTTTGGATCATGGCCAATGATGAAATTCGAAAATAAAGATTCTCAAAAGAGCAGAGAACTCAGAATGATTAGGGGTAAGACGTTATATATGGGTTTTCACCAAGTTGACCAGATTTGGAACTCTTAGCAAACAAAAGTAATTTTTGGTGTGTTAATAAGGAAAAGAGACTGATGAACTTCATACAGTGGTTGGTATAAGGCCTATCTTCCTGCTAAATGATCCACTGATGGGTCTCTTTAGGATTTGAGTAGGCCTATTCAGTCTTGAGGAAGAGGTCTGTGGCAGGATTTCTTTTTCAGATAAAATCTTAGTCTTATTTTGCTTTAGAAATTCATTCCCAATGATCTCCCATTTGTGACTATCTACTTCAACAATATTAGGCATAAGAACAAAATAAAAGAAAAATTATAATAACCTAAGAATCCATTAATGTGTTTAATTTTAAAGATACATCATCAATACAACAATTAAGATTAATTTTCTTTACTTCAGTCTCTTTCTCTATATATGTGTGTGTGTGTGTCTAAGCTAAAATGTATGATCACTACTTTTAGTTTGCACACTAAAACTATTGCTGTTGTCTTATGTGAAGTGAGTAAAAGAGAGATGGCAGCCTCCTCAAGAAGGGAGTCTATACTACAGACCAAACATGATGGCCACTTAGTACCCGTATTACAAACCATCCCACACAAAGGGGAGAGAGAGAGAGAGAGAGAGAGAGAGAGAGAGAGAGAGAGAGAGAGAGAGAGAGAGAGAGAGAGAGAGAGAGAGAGAGAGAGAGAGAGAGAGTAAAAGGGAACGTACCTGCTACAGAGGCAGTGAGGGGATGGGGTGAGGGTGGTGGGAGTGATACTGAGAACATTGATGGTGGGGAATGGGAACTGGTGGAGGGATGGGTACTCGATCACTGTATGACTGAAACTAGTCACGAAGGTTTGTAAGTCTGTAACTGTATCTCATGGTGTTTCATTAAAAAAAATTTTTTTAAAGAGAAGGGAGTCTATAGTTCCCCTCTACCCATCTTGGTTCCCAGAGAAGTGCCTGGGGAAATTTTGGACTGAAGTACCTCAGCTGTGAGTGTAATTACAAATAAGAAACTGTATGTAATGAGAATTATGAAACTGTAATGAGAACTAAGATAATATTATGGGGACTGGGAAACTGAAACTGACCCCTCTGTTAAACAAGAGAATGGAGGGAAAAGCAATCCTTTTATGATCTCAATCAACCGAGCTAAGGGCCCACAAGCTCAGCAGATTTATGGGAGTGCACTGGGCCTGCCAGATTGGCCGCACGGGAGGCGGCTCATGAAGGCTGAAGCAAATGGGCAAGATACACTGACACTGACTGGTTTTCTTTGGGGTAACTGAAGGCCGTACCATGTGGAAAGGATGATTTATTTTTCTTTTGCCCATTTTCTCTGTATCCTCTGCTTCACTGATAAGGATGTACGTAGATTGTAGCCCACTCTTAGAGAAGAAAAGAGACACACTCTCAGTAAATGGTGCTTCAAGTCTCTTTCTCTTTAGACTTGGGGTCCAAAGTGCAGAACTTCTAATAAACTCACTCTCCTATCCTGAGCTATCTGTCCCTCTGTTCACTCACGGCTCGTGCCAGCACAACAGTGAGCACCTGCACGGTACAGACTCCACATCTCAGCAGCCCTATGGAGCCACTGTCAAACAGCATCTGCATCCCATTCTGCCCAAAGTGAGAAATGATCCCTGCCACCCAATTGCACAGGGAGCTGTGGAACTGAGGCTGAAGCAAAGAATTGCTCTTTGAGGGAAAGGAAAGTCAGTCTTAAATATCATCCAGGCTTTTCAGGCCCATCATCACCATGCTACACATAAATAATTTCAGGAGAAAAAGAACAGTGAAGTACCACACTTTTATTTAGGTACTATGAAGAAGGAAACAGTTGTGAGTACACATGTTAGGTGCAGACACAGGTTATGCCCCCCGAATGGGGAGGAGCTCTGTACTGCTTACTTTTGCAGAGTTGGTTTTGTAAATTCTCTTCAAAACATCCCTTACATGGGGATTTCAATCTGGATAAGAGCCCATGAGTCCATTCCTGTGGCATTGTCAAGGGAGAGTTGGAAACTTTTGGGGGTCTACCTTCATATCCTTATTACTACCATTTTTTTTTTCCTTCTGGAGCTTCTTTCTAATGAGGTGGTGGTAGATCCTTCTCTGGGACTAAGATGGTGCCAGTTAGTCATCAGACATTGGTTGCTGTGTCCACAATGTAGTTTTGGCCATAATGTGCCCTACTACTTTAAGACTAGTGGCGGAGTTACTTCTTTAAGTCCCATCTTGGTTACAAAATCTCATTGCCAGAGCCACCTACACATCTACCTGCCTGCTTCAAAACAATTTTTTTAAGTTATACAAATCAGTAAGACTATCTGATTTGTGTATTAGCCTACTCAATCACTGTATCACTGTCACTGCCATCCCATTGCTCATCGATTTGCTCGAGCGGGCACCAGTAACATCTCCATTGTGAGACTTGTTGTTATTGTTTTAGGCATATCGAATACGCCATGGGTAGTTTGCCAGGCTCCAACGTGCAGGCAAGATACTCTCGGTAGCTTGCTAGGCTCTCCAAGAGGGATGGAGTAATTGAACCCGGATTGGCCGCATGCAAGGCAAATGCCCTATCCGCTGGGCTATCACTCCAGCTCAGCCTACTCAATAGTATGTAATAATAATATTTAGTAGCACTGTAGCACTGTCATCCCGTTGTTCATCAATTTGCTCAAGTGGGCATCAGTAATGTCTCTATTGTGAGATTTGTTGTTACTGTTTTTGGCAGATCGAATGCGCCACGGGTAGCTTTCCAGGCTCTGCCGTGTGGAAGGAATCCTCTCAGTAGCTTGCCAGGCTCTTCGAGAGGGGTGGAGAAATCGAACCTAGGTTGGCCGCGTTCAAGGCAAATGCCCTACCTGCTGTGCTATTACTCCAGTCCAATAATATTTAGTAATATCAAATATTTTAATCCATTAATTTTTTTTTTTTGCTTTTTTTTGGGTCACACCCGGCAATGCTCCGGGGTTACTCCTGGCTCTGCACTCAGGAATTACTCCTGGCGGTGCTCAGGGGACCATATTATGGATGCTGGGAATTGACCATATGGGATGCTGGGAATTGAACCTGGGTCGGCTGCATGCAAGGCAAACGCCCTAATCGCTGTGCTATCTCTCCAGCCCCTCCATTAATTTTTTTGAAACAAACTATGTTTGAAGCAACAATGGTTGTGTTGAAGAAGGCATTTGCATAGACATGGGCAGAAGGGAGGAAAGAGTTCATTGTTACCCCATCCATGGTCAACCCAGGCTACTACCTAGTACCCATGAAGACTCAATTAGCCTAATGGGAAATGAATGAGAATAATGAAGTTCAAGGAGCCATAAGCCCAAGAATTACATCCAGGTGAAGAGATTTACCCCATATGGAGCATGCACACTGGAACATTCAATGTATTCATTTTTTACAATAAAATGTAATTATAAAACCACTTGCATTAGCATAACCATTCCCATAGATGTTTTTTCAGGTCACTCTGGATGAAAAATCAAAATGGGAAAGTTCACACAAGCACTGAAGATACCGGGAAGATACCACAGAGGAAATGGGACTGTCACAGGGGATAAGTTTGATAAGGAATGTGACTGTTAAACTCCATAAACCCTGTGTGCTTTTACTCATTTCAGGACAGACCCCTTCTAAGATTCTGGCATATATTTTGGTTTTTCAGTAAGACTTGTGGTGCTTAATCCTGTCTCTTGGCTGAATTCCTGCTGAGAAGTACTGAAGAATAGGGCAGTATGCAGCACTGTCAGTGACAATTTGGTCTCTAAATTTTATTATCAGGGCACTGGAGAAGTAGTACAGTAGTTAAAGTGCTTGCCTGGAATGCAACCAACCCTGGTTTGATGCCTTGTTTTGGCTATGGACATATGGTTCCTCAACTACTGTCTTGACCCTGAGCACAAGGCCAGGAGTAGGCTCTGAGCACAGTTGGGTGTGCTCAAAAAATAAGCAGAAGTTTTATCAGACTGAAAAACTAAAATTTGTCCTTAATTTCTTTTTCTCTTTACCTTTTTGTTCATTTGTGTAACATGAATCATCTCAGAGATTTCTTATCTTCTATAAGAATTAATTTGGGACTTACCCACCACAATTTGTTGAAACTCTTATCTCCTTTTATATTTGTTTTGAACTTGGCCATTTATCATTCTACTGACTTAAATAAGCTTACTAACTTATTCAGAAAAAATATTCAATCAGCTCTTAAAGCAGCCTCTTCAACTAAATTTTGTCCCTGGTTTTAATATTTTTATGGAATTTGTTTAAACAATCCCAAATGCATCAATATGTATATTAACATTTTTAGATACTATGTTTATGTCCTTATATTCAGAATCTTCATTCACAGACTGAATGAAGTACAAGTTTTCAACGGTCTGGTCTGTTGTTTCTTAAGTACAGAGTATTCATAGAATTATTTGTAGTTAGCAGTATATTCTCACGCCTGGAACTGGAATAGATGTTTGAAAAAGTAGAAAAGTACTTTGAGTATAAAACCAAACAAAATCAGTTTTGTTTCCAAGATAGGATTTAATTTCTATTTCCAATTCATTGATTTATTTTTATTTTGGGTCATACCTGATGGTTTTCAGAGCTTATGCCCAGGTGTTACTCATGGTGGTGCTCAGGGAACCAACCCTCTGTGGATCTGGGCATCAAACCTGGGTTGGACACGTGCTTGGCAAGGATCTTACCCACTCTACTATATCATCCACCCTTACATTTTCAGAGATAAAATCAGAGATTCCCAAGCATAAGTCTTTGTATATTAGAATCATTTAAGATTAAAGGTATTGACTGGAGACAGTACAAATTTCATGCAATTAATGCCAAAAGTTCAGATTAAGTAAATTTGGGGTGAAACTTAGAAATCTTTTCCTTTTAATTTTATGTAAAATAATTGAATGAGGTACTGTGATTTACAATATTTTAATGAAGTATACTTTTTGAAGTTTAAAAAACATTTTATTATTTAATATTTTTCATTTACATTACTATTAACATTAGTTTATCATGGGCACAATTACAATATCACACTCATCATCAGTGTACCTGTCTCCCTCCCAAGGATCTCAACGCTTTTATTTTTCAACATTCTCCCTACAAAGTTAATTTTCTGTATCATTTCTCTCACTGTGTTTCCTGTGGCCCTTTATTGCTAATTTTCTATGTATCTGCAAGTTCCACCTATGAGTGAGACCAGTCCGGATCTATCCCTTTCCTCCTGACTGATTTCACTCAGTGTGATATCGTGATATTTTTTAGAGTTGATATTTCTGGATTGTATGGGAATTCTATTCCTATTTTAGTGAGAGGTATTCATATCCCTTTCCATAAAACTAAACCAGAAAACATTCTCACCAACAATGAATGAGGGTTCCTTTTTCAATATAACTCCATTAATACTATTTCCAAACTTTTTGATATGTATCAGTATCTCTTCCTGAGATGACATCTTGATGATATTTTTATTTGCATTTCCCTAATCTTGGGTGGTGATGAGCAGTTTCTCATTTGTCTATTGGTCATCTGGATATCTTCTTTAAGAAAGTGTCACTTTCCTCTCCCCATTTTTGTGTGGGGTGATGCATAAATCCTCATATTTAACAAGTCCCCATATTCTAATAAACATCAAAATGTGGAGAAAATGATAGAATATGCCATTGGTGTCCAATTAAATGTGGTAAGGCATAATAGTGTTGTGCTATTTTCTAGTATTAATCTCTTAATTGATAGTCAAGAACCAAACTGTAGGAGATTAAAATGTAATTTAACAGCATATTTGTGCTTTAATTGACCTTTATATATAATGACAGGGTAGACATGAGTTGTGGCTAGCTTTACAAAAAGTGGATTCCTATTCCAACATTTTCTTCTGACTAATATTTTTCATTGGAAACTGCCTTGTAATATATCTGACTACTTGATTTTTTAACAATGTTTGTTGCAACTGAAGCCATGTATGTTGACACATAAAGAGTTTAGCACAGCTGATGTATAAAGGGCCTGAACCCATTAGGACTAAAACTTCAGAAGCAAAATACTAGCTTTGATGTAGAATTACTTCCATTACATCAGTATCTCTAACCCTTTTTTGTACAAACTACAATAGGAACATTTAATTTGATTTTACAACTTCAAAAACTCGAGAAACTCTGATCCAAATAATTCTGTTTGTAAAGCAAGCCATAATTCATATCTACCCTGTAATTATACAAAAAGGTCAATAAAAGCACAAGAAAGCTGTTAATTATGTGGCATGTGTGTGCATATATTTAAAAGGAAAATAGAGTTGATAAAGAGAGTGAGGAAGAGAAAATAAAAAACTGTAAAATTTTTCTCAGGCTAACATTTTGAATAATGATGGAAAAAGAACAGTGTAATTCATTAGTGAAACCAAGTTTTATTTAATTCAATTAAGCACACACAATTAGGCATTTGAATATTTTTCTTTAAAAGGTTATGATTTTCAATGCACATATATTTAATTTATAATGTCAGAATAATTATTGCTATCAAATTGATAATTTTGTTGGGGAAAAGCCTCCTTTGCTAACCTCTACTGAGAGCATATGATACCAAGACCTGCCAGTTTGTTGTTACAAAATGGAAAATTGTGCTTTCAGCTACAATAATAGTGCCTAATAGCAAATGCTTCATGTAAAATTGTTCTAGGCACATTTTAATCAAGGGTTCTATTTTACTAACACACTGCTTATATTTTACTCCATTTTCATTCTACTCTAGACTTCACTGTGTTTCTCCCCACACACAAAAAAATGGTTATTTAGTGCTTGTACAGTTTGATAATTTTGTTGATGTCTTTTTCAATCAAATACCAATTCATTGTAAGATCTGCAATCAATGCAGTATCAAGGTGAACTGCATTCATTTTTTTACTAAATGCCCACTGATTGGTTTCTTTAACCAGTCATCTGTTCTTGGGCATCCAGGTTGTTTCCAGGTTCTGGCTATTGTGAATTGTGCCACAATGAACATAGAAGTACAGATAGCATTCTGTTGTGTGTTTTGGGGTCTACCAGGGTATATTCCCAAAAGTGGTATTTTTTTGTGATTCATTCTTTTATTGAAAAAAGTGGTATTGATGTATCCTATAGAAGCTCAATTTTAGCTTTTTGAGGAATACCAATATTGTTTTCCAAAAAAGCTGGACCAGTTGAAATTCCCAACCAACAATGAAGAAGAGTCTCTTTCTCCCCAAAATCCATACCAGCATTGGTTCCTCTTTTTCTTTTTGATGTGTCCCAGTCTCTGTGATGTGAGATGGTATCTCATTGTTGTTTCCATTTGCATCTCCCTGACAATTAGCTATTTAGAGCATTTTTTTAATGTGTCTTTTGGCAATTTGTATTTCTGCTTTGATGAAGTTTCTGTTCATTTCTTCTCCCCAATTTTTGATAGTGTTGTATCTTTTTTATCTTAAAGTTCTACCAATAACTTACATATCTTGAATATTAACTCTTCATCAGATGGATATTACATAAATATTTTTTCCTAATTGTGGGCTGTCTTTGTATTTTGGTCTTTTTATACCACATCTGGTTTGGGGGTGGGGAGGAAGCGGAGGTGCTAATGAAAAATTTCTAAATCTCACCAACAATCCCCTTTAACTTTCTAATTCTTCCGTAAGACCTATTATGGCAAAAAAAAAAAGACACTAAGCTGAGACTAATGGCACACTTTGTGCCCAGACCCAGGATCAGAAACCTATACATTCTTTTTGGGGGGAGGTCACACCCAGCGGTGCACAGGGGTTACTCCTGGCTCTGCACTCAGGAATTACTCCTGGAGATGCTGGGGAACCATATGGGATGCTGGGAATCGAACCTGGGTCAGCCGCATGGAAGGCAAACACCTTGTGCTATCGCTCCAGCCCCAAAACTGTACAATCTTGTTGCAGGATTCCAATCCTATCATGAAATTCTTATGTTGAGGTGCAGTAGCCCTCCATTTATGAAATGTCTGCTTATACTACATTCTGATAGAATAGACTGAATCTTCTCCCTATAGTATGGTAACTAAAATGTTCACTTCCTAGTCTCTTGATCAAAGGACTGTAAGGAAGCAACCATAGGAAAGCTATAGCTTAAAGTTTAATAAGACTTTTGCTATGTATGTAGTATTAGGGATTCTCCTTAGGACAGAACTTCTAGATTCTTACGCATTTCCAGATCCTATTTGCTAGAATCTTCAAATATGTTGCATAGCTTGAACAAATGGGATTTCTAAGGAATAACAAAGATTATTAATCAGTTGCTCTTAAAATTTGAGAGATTGTCTTAATTATATAGTATGTCACAATGTAATTATTTGAACCTTTAAAAAATGAAAGTGTGCTTTCTATGAATATAAAGAGGAATTCAGAAATGGCTTGGCAGAAGGAATAATAAGTATTTGAAATATGAGAACGTAGGATTCTATGTGCTATTACTGGTTTTAAGAATGAGAAGCCAACATGAAAAGAGATACTGTCAGTCTTAAGGAGTTAGAAAATATTCCCAGCCAATTGCCAGAAATGAAATGGGAAGCTCAGTAGTAGATTCTTCTCCAGAATATCCAAATAAAAATTGAAGTCAGCTGATATCTTGATTTAATCTTTGTGATATCTTACATAAAAGTTAATCAAGCTTTATTGCCCACAGATCTGTGAACTAAACCATTTGTGATGTTTGTAACTGCTACATTTGTGATAACATGTTAGCAATAAAAAAAGAATGTATACAGATTCTGAGGTTGTGGAGATCAAAGAAAAATATTCACAAGTAGTTCATTGAGGGTGATAAGCATTAGTCCTGTGATGAGCATTAGTATTATGCGACATCCTATAAGCACATCACTCTTTAAATGTTAAGGCAATCATGATGGCCAAGACAAGAATAAAAATACTGTATCTAGGATAATTATCAGTTCTACTCATTAAGAATTTTAGCTCTTGTTGGGATGGAAGAGTTCCCATCAAGTGGATCATTGACAGATTTCAGGTGATGTGCCATTAAAATGACTTAAATTTACTTTTATCAACTATGTACATACTCAGCAGCAGCAGCATCAAAATATAGATCAACTTTTATTAGTGAGATATACCTCATAGTATTAACCCTATGCTTAGTATAAATACTCCACCTAAGACTCCATTCATGTCCTAACCAGACTGGAATAAGTAAAGTAGTTTAGACATGTTTTCTCTAGAACTTATACAATAATTCTCCCTTGTTTGATGCCGTCTTGTAGATACTAAAGTGTAATACTAATATTTTAAATTGCTTTCCAACTCCCCTGAATTCATCCATTATATATTCTCAAAAATCTTATTCTTATCTTTCAACTTTTTGCTTCTTAACCCTTAGTCAATCAGTCAACCAATTTTTGTTGTTGTTGTTTTGGGTTTACTTTGGGGGACAACACCTGGGTATACTTAGGGATTACTGCTGATTCTGTACTCTGCAACCATTCCTATTGGTGTTTGGGAGAGCACATGGGGGTGCCATGTATCTAACCAGGGTTGGCCACATGCAATACCAGCACCCTATTTACTGTGTTATCTCTTTTAGCCCAAGTTTGTTTTTTGCAGGGCCACACTCAGCAATGCCAAGGGCTTACTCCTGGATCTAAGCTCAGGGATAACTCCTGGCAAATTCAGTGGAACATAGGAGGTTCCATGGATGGAACTTCATTCTAATATTGATGAATGTTTGCTCACCAAGTAGTTGGTTGATATAAAAGAACCCAGGTCAATTTTTTAAAAAACTTTTATTGGATCACCACAAGATACAGATACAAACTTGCATGATTACATTTTAGTCAAACAGTGCTTGAATACCCATCTCTCCACCAGTGCACATTTTCCACCACCATTGTTCCCAGTGTACCACACCCCACCCACACCCCACTCCCTGCCTCTGTGTCAGGTACAATCCTTCTTACTGTCTCCCTAATTTTGGACATTATTATTTGCAATACAAATACTACCCATTTTCCATCATTACCCCACCATATTTGATGAGGTTCAAATATGGTGTGAAACATCAGAACACCTATAATAGCAACTGGAGGCCACCCTAAAAGCCTCCATCTCTCTCGGAGAGCCAGGCAAGCTACCGAGAGTATTCCACTCACACCGCAGAGCCTGCCAAGCTACCCATGGCGTATTCGATATGCCAAAGCCAGCAACAACAATAGGCCTCATTCCCCTGACCCTGGAAGAGTCAATACAGCAACGTTAAGAAGCACAAACAAGGAGAGGCTGATAAGATCTCAGAGCCGAACTAGTCTGCCAAAAAAAGGACTAAAATGACTGTTTGCATTTTTAATGCATGTAAGCTGGCATCAGAAGCATCCATCGAGGGCCTGATGGTGCAAGTGTGGAAGATCAAGTATGACGTCATTTGATTGACTGAGACAAGAAGACATCAAACACATCATACCGTTTTCAACACTGGAGAGGAACTGTTCCTCAGAACATGCAACAGTAGAGGCATATGTGGTGTTGGTGTCCTCATCAACATGAACTTAGCCATCAGCATTGATTTGATTGAATGCTAACAACCCAAATTGGATGCTTACGTTTGAATTGATGTGGCTTATTGCTGGCAATTTCTATCTTTGTAGTCCATGTACCAACCTCCAACTACAGTGAAGAAGAAATTGTGGAGTTCTACATGGAGCTGGAAAAGTTCTATAAAGAAGACCACACTTTCTACAAGGTCATTGTCAGTGATTTTAATGCCAAGATAGATGCTAGAAGGTGACCCGAAGAACTTCACATTGGGACCCACAGCCTAGAATAAAACGAACAGGGCGAGAGACTGTCTGAGTTGATCATGTTGACCAAAATCATCTATGGTAACTCACAGTTCCAGAAGGCTGAATCTAAAGACTAGACCTGGGAGTCTCCCGGTGGACAGTTCCACAATGAACTTGACCACATCATATTCAATTGAAGGTTTTGCCTGACCGATGTCGCTGTTGTCCCAAAATGCCAAACTGGATCAGACCACCATATCCTTTGTGTGAAATTCTACTTCACGGAGCAGAAGGGGCTGCAATGTTTAAGAAGAAAACTCCCAGAACGATCACCAACTAGGAGCTCTTTGAAACTAGTGCAGCAATATGGGAAGATGCCGTCATTGACATCGACAAGGAAAATGATCAACTGGTTCAGCACCTGCATGATTGTTCAAAGAATGCAGAGAGACAGAAAGCCACAAAAAGGCGCCTGTCTTTGGAACCTCTCGAGCTCATTCACCAAGTGTTCTGGTGTGAGCTTTAGGTAATCACAAACTAACATCCAATCGTGCAAAGCTGTGCAGAGAAGTGATAAAGTAAGACCTCAAAGAGAAAAGAGCAGCAGTGTTGGCCAATGCGGCAGAAGCTGGGAAAAGTATTCGCAACACCCACCTGTCCTTTGCCAACTATAAGACCAAGATGACTGCCCTCCAATGTCCTGATGAATCTATCACGTCTTCTAGAAGAGCAATGGAAAAGGTTATCCATGACTTCTACTCAGATCTCTTTGATAGCCACGTCCACCTGACCACATACCAAATTCTGCAGGATGGATATGTAGTTCCCAGCATTCTACCTTCCAAAATCCAACATGCCATTTCATTGGTAAAGAAGCATACAGCACCCGGTCCAGACAAGGTCAGACCCGAACACCTGAAGAATCTGTCGCCAGCACTCATCAATACACTGGCTCAGTCCATCACATGCTACCTGTCTGAATGCAAGGTTCCGTCCCAGTGGAAAACGAGCAGGATCATCCTTTGGTACAAGAAGGGAGACATCCACGACATCAGCAACTATCGCTCAATCTTCCTTTTGTTCGTTGTCTACAAGTTATTCACTCGAGTCATCTTGAATAGGATTGGAGGAACACTAGATGAAGGACAACCATGGGAGCAAGCCGGGTTCTGAAAAGGATTCAGCAAAATTGACCATATCCACATGGTGACCAAGCTCATTGAGGTTTCACAAGAGTTCAAGATGCTGCTCTGTCTAACATTCATTGATTTAAAGAAGACCTTTGATTCTGTCGAGACTGAAGCAGTGATCAAAGCCCTAGCCAAACAAGGGCATTCAAACTCAGTATGTCAGGTTCCTCCATGAGCTGTATTAGGGATTCACCACCAGGTTCTCACCATTCTACAAGAAAGTGATCATCGACGTAAAGAGAGCGGTTCGGCAGGGTGATACCATTTCATCGAAACTCTTCAGTGACACCCTTGAGAACATCATGCGACAACTGTAATGGGAAGGAATGGGAGTGCAGATAGACGTTTGGCAATATCAGCACCTCCACTTCACTGGTGACATCGTTCTAATAACACCAAATATCAATCAAGCACACAAATACTGACCGACTTCAACTGTGAGTGTGGAAAGGTCGAACTGAAGCTGAATCTCAAGAAGATAATGTTCATGAGAAATGGGCTAGTTCCTGATGCTCCATTTGCCCTCAACAGAATGAACATCTCCAAATGAAGCTGTTATGCGTACCTAGGTCGAGAACTCAACATGACAAACTGGCACCTGAACTGCACAGGAAGATGATAATGGCAAGGAACGTCTTCAAGAGCATTGAAGAAGTGGTTAAGAGGATGAAGAACCTCCGGCTCCAGGCACATCTTTTCGATTCCAGTATTATTCCTGCACTAACATATGCCTCAGAGACCTGGGCACTATGAAAACAGGATGAGAACATTATTCAGGCCTCCCAAAGAGGAATTGAAAGAGCTATGCTTGGAGTATCACGTTTCACTCAAGTGAGAGATGGAATCCGGAATTCCGACCTCTGTCAACGATCAAGAATCAGGGATGCTGTCTCATTTGCCAAGGTATCAAAAGTCACATGGGCCAGACACAACACGTAATGCGATTTGAGATGACTGCTGAACTAGAGCTTTTACCAACTGTATTCCACGGGACGTCAAAAGATAGTGTGGTTTCCCACCTATGAGATGGTCAGAGTTCTTCATCAAGACCCTAAATGAACGGTTTGAGGCTCTTCGTGTTTCTATAGCGGGCAGACACCATTGGGCTACACTAGCAAGTGACAAAGACGAAAGGAGACGTTACTGGTGCCCACTTGAACAAATGATTGAATAATGGATGACAAGAGATACAAGTGATACATGGTCTAAAAAGTGTGTTGATACAATTTCTACCCTCTTAACTTTGTGCAGGAGTATTTTGTGGCCCGGTATGTGGTCTATCTTAGAGAATGTCCCATATGCACTTGAGAAGAATGTGTATTCATCTTTTGGGGGGCGAAATGTACTATATATATCTACTAGACCTCTGTATTTCATTTCTTCCTTCAGATAAAGTATATCCTTGCTGAGCTTGAGTCTTGTTGATCTATCAAGAGGTCATAAGTGGTGTTGGAGTCTCCAACTATTATTGCATTGCTGTCAATGTCTTTCTTCAAGTCTCTGAGGAGTTGTTTTAAGTGTTTTGTTGGTTCCTCATTAGGTGCATTTACATTTAGGAGAGTGAATTCTTCCTTGTGTACATATCTTTTGATCATTAAAAATTGACCTTCACTGTCTCTTGCAAATTTCTTCAGTCTGAAATCTCTGTGGTCTAATATTTAGTATGGCCACTCCCACTTTTTTCAGGAGCTTTTTGCTTGTAGGATTGTTTTCCATCCTTTCACTTTGAGTATGTATTTGTTCTGCTTGTTCAGATGTGTTTCTTGCAGGCAACATCATGTTTGGTTCAGTTTTCTGATCCATTCTACCACTCTGTGTCTTTAAATTGGTGGATTTATCCTGTTGACCTTGAGAGAGATTATTGTTATGGGGTCTTGTCCCATCTTTCTGCCAAAGTTTGTTGTATTTGGGGGCTTGTGTTGTCTTAAAATAGCCCATTTAGTTGCTTTTGAAGCCATGGTTTTGAGGCTATGAAGTTCCTGAGTTGTTGTTTGTCTGTGAAGCTCAGTATTGTTCCTTCTGATATGAATGAGAATCTCTCTGGGTAAAGCATTCTCAGCGAGGGGTTTATTTTGCTGTTTGTTTACTATATACCACCGCTCTCTTCTGGCCCATCGGATATGTTGGCTTTGAATCTTAAGAATGCTCCTTTACAAGCAATATCTTTCTTTGATATTGCTGTTTTCAGAATTTTATCTCTTTCTATGGTTTTTGTAATTCTGATCGGGATGTTTCTTGGAATATTTTTATTTGGATTTCTTTTAGCTGGAACCCTTCTGGCCCCCTGGATCTGATCACAAGTGGTCTTCAACTCTGGGAATATCTTAGTAATGATATCTTTGATAGTTTCTTCTTCATCAGGGTTTTCTTCCTGTCCCTCTGGAACTCCAGTAATTCATATGTTATTTCTCTTGGCTTAATGCTGATTTTCTCTTGACATCTGTTGGTTTATTTTGAGGCTCTTTTCCATTTTCTGGTGTTGTCTGTAAAGTCTCTGCACCTTCTCTTGGAACTCACTTATTCTATCCTCAGCAGCTGTTAGTCTGTTGCTGAGGCCTTCCATTTTACCTACCAAGTTTTTTTATGTTGTACAAATATTTGTTCAGTTGGAGGCGCTGAGAAAAGGAACGTGAGAGAAATTATTTTTCACGGATTCACTCAAACCCTGTGGCTCTAATTCATAAGTTACTGCTTCATATACCTTCTGAAAAATTGGTCTGACATGCAGCAATGATTAGAGTATCATCTATATAGTGAATAATTTTGACTTCAGCGTACTGTGCCCTTATGACATCCAATGGTTCACAAAATATTGGCACATCTTTGGGACTGTTCATCATCCCTTGGGAAAAATAATCCACTGATATCTTTTAGTAGGACGTTCATTATTTAAAGAAGGCACAGTAAAATCGAATTTTTATCTATCCTCTTCCCTTAGAGGGATGGTATAGAAACAATCTTTTAAATCAATTATAATAATATTCCACTGTTTTTGGATTCTGGCCAAATTAGACAGGCCTGTTTGTAAAGGGTCATTGGTTCCATACGGTCATTAACTTTTCTTAGATCAGTTAGCATTCTCCATTTGACCAGTCTTTTTCTTTAGAACAAATACAAGTGAATTCCAAGAACTAGAGCTAGGAACTGTATGTTCCAAATCAGGCTGCTCTGTAACTAATTAATGCAAAGCCTCAAGTTTTTCTTTTGTCAAGGGCCACTACTCAACCCAAACAGGCTGAACCTGTTTCCAGACTGTTGGGAGAGCTGCTTTTCAAGCAGTGGAATTTTTGGGAAAATGCCACCAATACCCGTTTGCTATGTGTCCTAGTCAAATCAAAAAAAGCATTAAGTTCTGTAGAGGTAGAATATACAATTTAACAACATCACGTCTCACTCATTTAGTTCCATATTGAAAACCTTTATTTCAATTATCTAAGAGCACTGTAATGGGAGTGTGCAGAACAATTCTGCAGATATAATTTTAAAAGTTCTTAAGTTTGCTAATCATTGTCTCATTTACCATGACTAAATTGTACTCTGTAGTCATCTTTCAAAAGCATTACATTAGTCCTATATATTTTTAAAAGGTTTACAATGATCACAAAGATAATATGATATAGAATTCCAACCTGTAGGAGTATGGATAAAAGAGGGTTAAAACCCTCACAAGATTCATATATTTCATTTACCTACATATTCCTTCAATCGTTGCCCACTTCACCAATTACAGTGGACTAACTCTTCTGCCAGAATGTTTAAACTTTAAATTCCTTTTTACCACACATACATATTTTGTTTTCTGGATATACTCAATCCAAAAGGCATTCAAAACTTTTAACACTTTAGATATTAACTTCCTAACTTCAAAACTGAAATCAAAAGGCTGAGAAAGGGCAGAGGGAGAAAAAAAATATGAAGCTAGTCTAGCATTCCAGCAGGAAAACTTATAATCTCTAAACCTTTTACAAAGACACAATGACTTCAGGCTATCAGGCTGATATCTGAGAATAACCCAGTCTGAGATTAAGTCTTTGCTAAATACCTCTAGAAATTTTAGTTACCAAAAGTCTCAGAGATCAAATTAAACACTGGTAGGATAAATTTTGGATCTAATTTTATAACTCTAGGAACTCATGTTTTGAACCAAACCAGTACCTTTTGAACCTGTTTTTAGATACCACAATTATTTTGACTCTCATTTTAACAACCCAACGCAATGCAGATGCAATATATATATATGTATATATATATACATATATATATATATATATATATATATAATATCATGGGGTTGGAGCGGTAGCACAGTGGTTAGGCGTTCACCTTTCACACAGCCGACCTGAGTTCAATTCCTCCACCCCTCTCGGAGAGCCCAGCAAGCTACTGAGAGTATGGAGCTCGGACGGCAGAGCCTGGCAAGCTACCCGTGCTTATTGGATATGCCAAAAACAGTAACAATAAGTCTGTCAATGAGAGACGTTACTGGTGCTTGCTCGAACAAATCAATGAGCAATGGGATAACAGTGACAATGACAGTGATATATACCACGATCACGATCATGAAATCCTGTTAATCGTCAGTTTCTTGCTTCTGGGAGCTTGCTTTTAAGTCTCTGGATGTTGGCCGTTGATGGGATTACACACACCTGGGTTCCTCTGCCGGTACCTTCATGCGTGAGGCCTGTCCGAACATGTGGAGAGGGGCCTCAAGCATGGCTGTAGCTAGGTTCCGGTGGTCTTCGGTCGCCGGGAGCTCTGCTCGGGGTGGGGAGGGAAGCTGGAGCCCATCCCATCCAAGGGGCCCCAGGGAAGACAGCCAGGCGTGCGGGCAAGAGACTTTATATTGGCAGAATAAGAAGAACTTGGAACCAATTTTTACGAAGCATGAGGAAAACCTCCTTTAGTTATTTCAAATCATGAGCTTTCTACACCAGATACTTTAGCAATTTTTATTTTAGTTCCAGGCTCTAATTCTGCAGTTCTTCCTACATAGCAGCATATTCTGAAGTTCAAAATAATTTCAACTGTTAATAGCCATTAATGTTTTCACAGTAAGATTTTATATTGAGAATTTCAATTTCTCTGTAGGCACCACATTCTGATTAGTAATCTTTGTTTAAACCTTTGTCTTACAAGTTCCAAAAACACCTAAACTTTTTAAATTGCTGGATTGCATATCACTGACCTCTTAAGATAATGTTGCTTGCCCAGGTTTAAGGATTCCTACTTCTGATTTTAACCTGATTCTAACATGTGAGTACTCAACACAGACAGACAGAAAGACAACAAACATCACATATACATGTGCACACGTATATATATATATATGTATATATACATATATGTATACACACACACACACACACACACATATATATATATATATATATATATATATATATATATATATATACTTGATTGATTGATATTACCCTTCAAGAATGGCAGGGAAAAAACTAATGGACTGAGAAAAGAAGGGAAGTCCCCAGGGTAAAATTCCCCATCGGCCGATTTGGATTGTTCCCCGTTTCTCAGTCTAACTAGCCTGTTTACTGCTTGTTAAAATCGAGTCAAAAAAGCGCTTTTGTTACTATAAGGCTGGAAAAATAGATTCAAATAGGGCCCATTCTTGTGGGTTTTGGACTTCTAATAGTACTTCTTTGGCTAATTTTAAAAGTTCTTAATTACCTTAAATCATAAAATCTTCACAAAAGACCCAGACGCTTTAATAATTTCACACTACAAACACACTTTTAGACATACACACAACACACACACACAAAGCCATTGGCACTCACTAAACTTTTAAATAGCATAAGAAAAAACCTAAACTAATTTTATCTTTGCACTGTTTCACAAAGCTCTTGATTTTATTTATTTATTTTTAAAAATTTATTTATTTTATTGAATCACCATGTGGAAAGTTACAAAGGTCTCAGGCTTATGTCTCTGTTATACAATACTCAAACACCCATCCCTTCACCAGTGCCCATATTCCACCACCAAAGACCCCAGTATACCTCTCAACCCCCGCCCCCCACCCCCTATCCCCGCCTGCGTAATTGATAAATTTCACTTCATTTTCTCTTTACCTTGATTAAATTCCATATTTCAACACAAAACTCACTATTGTTGGAGTTTCCCCCCAAGAAAGACAGCCCTACTGCCAAGGAAGCATTTAATAATTAGTTTTACATTGCTGAGAATGGAGAGATATGAAGTCTCACTTTTTCAAGTACATAGAATTTTTTTTCCCTCATTCCCGCGCTCTTGTTTTTAACTGGGCAGGTTAAAAACTACGAGCCCAGCTAATTCCTGCCAGGCCAGGATGTTTTACCAAACAGTGCCCCATTCCTGGGGTATCCTGGTGGCAGTGGGGATGTCTTCCACACTCCCTGACCAGTAACCCTCTAGCTCACTATGCTTTTTGCGTTATGGGACTGGAAAGGAATCAGTGCAGTGGTAACTACACCTTATGCACCCCATTCATCTGCAGGGATCAAGTTCCCTTTCTGATGCGCATGATGTAATTCTTTTCCTATTTATTTCCACAGCTTCAAATTGAACTTTCTCTATTTCTGGGTTCAAACCAATAGCAATATCTAGGTTCCCTCTCAAAGAGGCATCACACTACTTGTTCCTTCAAAGACAAACCTGCTGTTTTTGTCGGAGAGTTCACGATGTCAATATAAACCTCCCTCCCACTGCTAAGTTATGAAATTACCCATCACCCCTTAATTTCTTCAATCTGCCAAGAGGCTATGCAAGCTCAGTGCAATAATTTTCCTCTTGGTTTCTCCCATATCCAGTCCTTACCTTTGGGCCTGCACGTTGGGTGCCAGATGTTGTACGAATACTCGTTCAGTCAGAGGTGGTGAGACAAGGAACAAGAGAGAAATTATTTTTCACAGAAGTCCGGGATTCGCTCAGATCCTGTGACAAAGGTAGAGCATCCTGAGGTCTCTTTTTATTTATCATCCTACCATACACACCTCTAAAGGGCTCAATACAGTGAAATCATCAATAAAGAAGCTACAGGAAGAGCATTGAGGCATTGAGGTATGCATTATTTAGTTATGTCCATAAGTCAGTTAGATTCAACCCCAGGAAAGAAATGCACAGCTGAAAACATTCTGGGAGCCACAAGCATATGGGGTTTGCATATCAAAGACAAACTGGGTCTGGGCTCTGTGAGAAGAGGAAGACTGACTCTTTTGGTATACTAAGATTTAGGTTATTTACCGAAAGCAACTTAAAGAAAGAGATGTTCAGCCTCATCCAAACCAGTCTGGACACACAGTCATGGCACGCCCATTTTCATGGGTCCCTGTGTTCTTGCTCATTTGCGGATCAGTCTCCATGGGCTCATCAAGACAGTCTGGCCGCAACATTTTTAGTTCTGTCATTTCTGCTTATATTTTTGTTCGCATTTTCTTCACCTTTGCTTTCATATCCTCTTGTATTTTAGCAGCAATGCATTCCATTGCTCCTTTGAGCTCCTTATACATCCTTAAAAGTTCTATTTTAAATTCCTTATCTAAGAGGTTATAGAGTTCATTGTTACCGTTTGATTCATCTGGGCTGGTAACTTTGATCAATAGGCTTGGTGAGTTTCTGCATTGTTTTACCATAGTGACCTTTGGGTTTTGGAATTCTATCTCCTGTTGTGTGTTATAGCCTCTGCAATCCGGCTATCTTTGTGAGTCGCCAAGGCTTATTGATAGGTATGTGTGAGACAATGGGATAACTAGTGCCTCAAATGTGGGGTGCAGAGAAAAATAGGTTCTTAGTGCAGATGCATTAGTATCCACGTGGTTTCGTGATTAGGGGTTTAGAAGATGTTCCGGATGAGTAGATGGGGGAGCTACGATCGGGGTCCACACACCTGATGGAAGAAGTTGACCATGTGGCACTGGAGGGTCAGTGACCCTCAAAAATTATTTTTAGGTGAGGTAAATAACGCCAAGCCAAAACTGCTTTTTGATAAGTTCTCAACATAATTGCTGAAGGACATTTTAAAAATATATATTGTAGCATTCTATATCTCTGCACAGAGTGATTCTACAACTTACAAGTCACCAAAAATAAAAGTCAAAGTTATTACTTTGGCTAAAAAGGTTCATGTGATCTAGTACTTTTTATTTATTTTATTTGTTTATTATTTATTTATTTATTTACTTTATTTTTGGCTTTGTAAACCAAGTCCTTCCATTCTCAGGTCATATGCCTGGATCTGCACTCAGAGGGCACACCCGTCAGTGCTTGGGTGTGTAAAACACAAAAAAGAAAAGAAAGGGCGCGGGCGGCGAGGCAGGGGATGGAAGGAAGAAGGCCAAACTGGTTGCTCAATCGGTTTATTTCATGTCCATCTCCATTCTCCTCTGATTCTCCTCCTGCTTCTTTCTCCCCTATCCTACTTCATTCTCTCTTTCGATCTGTGGATCTGGCCCCCGTGGATCTGGCCCCCCAACCCACTCTTACAGCCTAGTTAAATCTCCACAGCATGAGGGGGTTGGGGCATACACATAGGTGTGGTCACCATCAATAGGGTAAGGTCCTTTCCCTCAGGGGATGCTTCTCCTAGGACTTAATTCTCTTTCAGCAGGAGGATCCACCCAAGGATGGAGTCCCATGAATGTGTTTCTCTTCTCCTCAACCAGCAAACATAAGAATTCATAATATTAATTATTTTGTATGGACACAATAAGAGATGCATTAAAGCTTATAGAATAGCTCTCCTGGGGCCATCTCAATCTCAGACTACAGTGCTCAGGCCAGATCAGTCTTTCCTATCCCTGGCAGGGTCCCAGTCTCATAATTATTATTGGATCATGACAGCATTTGTCTATGATAAAGCTCTTAACTTATAGTTAAGAATTAGGCACTTTGGCCAGGCCCATCTCGATGCCAGGGTAGCACATAACTCACCGCTTGCCCTGGATCCTTCCCATCCCCCGTCGGGGACCCTACTTTGGGGTGCTAGGAACTGAGGGCAACTGAGGCTTAAGTGGAGAAAGCAGATGCCCGGGAGGGAATAATATGCGAGGCCAATTAATTCCCAAGTTATAAAAACATAATATTGTCTTCTTGTGTCTATACAAAACAGACATAGCTTTAAAGTAAATTATTCAAAAGGCACAAGAAGAGGAGAAAGGCAATATCAACTTATATAATATAAATTCAGTATCCTAGGAAGGTCTGACCTTGCAAATTAGCAGAGTCAGATTAAAGGAAAACCACGGATTAACTGTTTTGGGGAAGAGAGCATGGAGAAGTGATTATAGCTAAACAAAGGGATGGGAGAGATTCGGGAACACCTTGATGGGTGTGACTGGAGTAAGCCTAAACTCCAGGGAAAACTGGGACAAGCTACTTGTGGCAAGGAGGGAAAGGACAAAGTAATGTCATCCTACATTTGGGGGAATATATCAGGTGCCAGGGATCAAACCCCTGACATTTGTGTGCAAGGCAAGTGCCATACTCCTTGTAGTTCTGCTCTGGCCCCATGATATGGTACTTTCATTCATTTCATCTTCCTTCTGAAACAACTCTTATTTCTCATTCTGTTCCATCCACACAGATATGCTTGCTATTCATGTACTATACCATAACACAACTGCATCAGAATATTTGGATTAAACTTTAAATTTTGCTTGAAGCATTCTTCCTTCAGGCATCTGCATAACTTTAGCTATTATCTCTTTCACCTCCCTTGTCAAATGTCTTTTTATAATAAGTGAATTACCTGACCATCTATAAAAAAGGCACTTTTCATCCATGTTTAACATTATTTTAAAAAGTGCTGCCTCTCAGAGCACTGAACACACTACCTTGAATATTATATACTTGTTTATTTACCTTTTGTTTCATCCTATTGTATTATAAGCTTCAGCAGTAGAAGAATTTGTGTTATTAACTATTGTCTTTAGCACTAAAAATATTTGAAATGTTCAATAATCACTTGTTAAATGTATTTAATCAAAGCACTTTTCACAAAGCCTTTCAATATAATAGTCTTATTCAATGACTATGTGAGGCTAGCTTGGTAATTTTTTCAAAGTGTTCCAATAGCTTTCCATCTTATAGTAAATCTAAAGTCTCAATATTTTATAGGAATCTATATAATCTGGTATTATTTTTCTTTGTTTAACCTCCTTTAGTCATAGCAGTATTGTTGCTGTGATGAGTATTTAGGGAGCTCAGAATTGGTAAAAAATGTACATTTTTTCCTGGGCAGTTTGGTTCTGCTATCCCTATAAAATTAATCATCAAGCTACATATGAGACCCAATTGTCTTTCTTTGCATGGAAATGATTCCCTATCATCCAAACTTTCCAGAAGCTGTGGCTCTTAGGTTGAGGTGAGGTTAAGCTACTTTCATGGAAAGGAAAGTCAGTCCAAATATTTATTCAGGTTATTTGTGTTTTGCCACAAAAATAATTTCTGGAGTAGATAGGGAATGAGTAAAATAGTTTTATTCTTGGAAGAGACTCATAAAAAAAGAGAAGGCAGGATTCTCTAGAGAGGAGAAAAAAAAAAGTAAATAAGCAAGGCTGAAACCTGAAGGAAATATTGTCCTAAAGAAGGATATGGGAATCCCCAGGGCAGGGTGCTAGAAAGAGAGATTATGCACCCAGTGGACTTTTTACCAAGCTGCCTTAGCCATGAACTTTCTTTACATATAACAGTCCATCGATAGATTATTGTCAAGGACTGAGTTCTGGTAGAAACATACAGGGTCTTCGTTTCTGTATTGTCTCCTGAGTGTTTTTATCGGAGCTAATTTCATATTTGGGTACATCCTCCGCTGGTCTTAAGTAATTACTAGGGGGCAGAGATATGGGCCTATGGAAGGGGTACATACTTTGCATGTGGGAGGCCTGGTTTTGAGCACCCTCCCCACCCCAGCCCAGAACCACATGATACCTTTAGAAAATTCAGGACTATCATTTAAGCACCAACTGTTATGCCCCCCCCCAAACAATATATATATATATATATATATATATATATATGTGTGTGTGTGTGTGTGTGTGTGTGTGTGTGTGTGTGTGTGTGTGTGTGTGTGTTAAGTCTGAACTGGGTTATTTTAAGTCTTGTGCCTAAGGGTAGGCAGGCTAGGCTAGGCAGTGTATGTAATTTTCTCATTGAAAGTTGAAAGTTTAGTTCCACCGCCTCTTGACTGGCAATCAAAAGAGAGACACAGTGACGGATAGAGAAAAATAGCTTTATAGGCAACACACTAGGAGGTCGAACTATTATACACTCATATTATCAAAGCAACCATCTTGTCTGCCTGGTCACAAGAAAGTTTTTTTGTTTGTTTTTTAATGGGAAAAGAACAGTGAAGGTTGATTGCAGGCCAGTGGTTTCCAGAGTAAACAATCTCTTCACGTGCTGATCTCCTGAAGAATACTAAATTTATCTACAAACATAAAAAAGTAAAGCATGGTACTGGAACAAAGGCAGAGCCGCAGACCAATGGAACAGGGTGGAATATCCCTAAACACCATCCCAATTGTATGAACACCTAATCTTTGATAAGGGAGCAAGAATTGTGAAGTGGAGCAAGGAAAGCCTCTTAACAAATGGTGCTGGCATAACTGGTCAACCACATGCAAAAGAATGGGCTTAGACCTCGACCTGACACCATGCACAAAAGTCAGATCAAAATGGATTAAAGACCTCAACACCAGACCACAATCCATAAGGTACATTGAAGACAAGGTCAGAAAGAACCCTCCACGATATGGAGCCAAAGGTATCTTCAAAGATACTAAGCAATCAAGTAGAAACAAAAATAAACAAATGGGACTATATACTAAACTAAAAAGCTTCTGCACTGCAAAAGACACAGTGACCCGAATACAAAGGCAATCTACAGAATGGGAAAGGATATTCACCCAATACCCATCTGATAAGGGGTTGATATCAAGGGTATATAAGGCACTGGTTGAACTCTACAAGAAGAAAACATCCAGCCCCATCAGAAAATGGGGCGAAGAAATGAACAGAAACTTTCTCAAGGAAGAAATACAAATAGCCAAAAGGCATATGACAAAATGCTCATCATCACTAATCATCAGGGAGATGCAGATCAAAACAACTATGAGATACCACCTCACACCACAGAGACTGGCACACATCCAAAAGAATAGAAGCAACCACTGTTGGCGTGGATGTGGGGAGAAAGGAACCCTCCTACACTGCTGGTGGGAATGCCGACTGGTTCAATCCTTCTGGAAAACAATATGTTCCCTCCTTAAAAAATAAGAAATTGAGCTCCCATTTGACCCAGCAATACCACTTCCAGGAATATATCCCAGAGAGGCAAAAAAATATAGTCGAAATGACATCTGCACATGTATGTTTATAGCAGCACTGTTTACGATAGCCAAAATCTGGAAAAAAACCGAATGCCCAAGAACAGATGACTGGCTAAAGAAACTTTGGTACATCTACACAGTGGAATACTTTGCAGCTGTCAGAAAAGACGAAGTCATGAACTTTGCATACAAGTGGATCAACATGGAAAGTATCATGCTAAGTGAAATGAGTCAGAAAGAGAGAGACAGACATAGAAGAATTGCACTCATCTGCGGAATATAAAACAACAGAATGGAGGACTAATACCCAAGAATAGCAGGAATAAGTACCAGATTTGCTCCATGGCTTGGAGGCCAGCCTCACATGCTGGGGGAAAGGGCAGCTCAGATAGAGAAGGGAATACCAAGCAAATATGTGGTGGGAGGACCCACTCGGAATGGGAGAGACGTGCTCAGAGCAGACTATAGACCAAACACACTGGCCACCCAAGACCTCCATTGCTAACTACAACGCCCAAAGGGAGAGAGGGAACAGAGGGGAATGCCCTGCCAAAGAGGCGGGGTGGGGAGGGGGATGGGGGGAGTGGGTGGGAAGGATGATGGGGTCATCAGCGGAGGACAGGCACTGGTGGAGGGATAGATACTCAAGCTGTATATGACTGAAACACAAGCACAAGAATATGTAAACCTGTATCTGTACCCCCACGGTGATTCATTAATAAAAGGGAAAAAAAAGTAGAGGCAAAATGAAGAAATTTGCCTAATCTTTATGCTTTGCATCAGAAGGGACTTAGTATTATCTCTTCCTGAAATTCTCTTGCCAAATAGCTGGATCTCTTTCCTACAACTGCTTGAGGTTTCTGCCCAAATATCATCTTTTTAGAAATGTATTTTCCAGAGGCAATGTCAAAATATATATTGTCCAGTCATATTTAAAAATTAAAGTTCTACTTGACTTTCTTTAAACTTTGTATTCTGTATTAATTGCTAGTATTTTACTGTATTAATTTTCAGCATTTATTTTGTTTTGAGGTCACACCCAGCAGTGGTCAGGACTTACTTACTCCCAGGTGTGTGCTCAGAGATCAATTCTGGCTGGACTCACAAAGTCATATGGGATGCTGAAGATCAAACCAGGTTCAGCCATGTACAAAGGAAACTTCCTACCTGCTATATTATCTATGTGGTCCTAATAATCAGCATTTATTGCAATTTTTTTTCATTTATTGTAGGTGACTATGTGAAGTGGGGCACAAGGAAATTTATAATCTTGAGAGAAGAGTGCTAACCCTTTCCTGCTTAACCCACTTGCAGAAATGGCTGAAATGGTTAGGACAACAATTCTCTGCATGGCATGGATTCTAGCATTCCATCAGTTTCATTAGGCATCTCTTAGGCTGTACTTGAAGTCCATTTGCTCATCGGAGCACAGAACTGGTCCCCAACACCCATATTTTTGGAGAGTCATGGACTCAGGCTGAAATTAAAAATTTATTGCTCTTATAAGAAAAAAGGAAAATCAGTCCTAACTTCTGCCCAGACTTCCAAGTTTGTTGATAACAGGGAAAAATTTCAGTAAGGCCCTAATAGCAAAATTAAAATAATTTTATTTAGTGAAATATAAAGAAAGGGAAAGTTACATGTTCAAATAAGAACACATGCTTCTCCAGAGAGGAGAAAGCTGAAAGTAGGCTTCTCAGACAAATCTCCAAGGGGTCATCTTTAAATCACATTTGATCTTATTACTTTCCCCAGAAGGTATTACCTGAGCCCCATATAAAATCTACCTGTGACACATAGAACCAAATATTTTTTTGTCCTTTTAAAACAAACAAAACACTTTTTTCATCTATGAGAGGGGTGACAAGAATATGGTAACCATTTAATACATATCTATGGGATGAACAATTTTATTTTCCTTGCAACAGTGTGTCCGTGGGTAGGTGTCCAGGGTATATAAATTGCTACACTTTTTTCCAGGTGCAGAGACAAAAACATTGATAACATTGACAGCGATACATGGGAGTAAAAGGGTGGAGCGCCAGATAAACTAGTTAATTTATTTGATCACTTTAAATCTAACCCATTAAAAAAATATCCATCAAAATAGATAATGTGATAACAGGAGATAAAATGAAGCCCCCAGTCAAGGCCTTCTCTCTTTTTTTTAACCCACTCAACTATGCCAAACCAGATAGTAAGACTAGGAAGGGCTTTTACATCCAGAGACAAGGCAGAAACAGGCATGGCTGACATGCCAAGAAAGAAGGCAAAATCTGGAATGGCTCCCATGCCAGGACAGAAGGAAGAAACAGGCAGGGTTTGTTACCTGGACATACAGTGGAACCAGGCAACACTCTTATACCCAGACAATGACAAGATGCAGAGCACTGGAATTTCACCCATATCATGTGGCCATAGTTGAAGACCAGGGAAAGCTAGACAACAGGGAAGAATGGGGTACAGTCCCGAAGAGGGCCAGCAACAGTATATGATGCACTAGTCTTCAATAAGGATACAAAGATGACAGTGTTCCTCTCAGAGAGATTCCAGATCAGGAATGTGTACTCTGAAAGCAGAAGCATAGAGACAATACTAGATCATTGTACACTGGAGGCTACCAGAATGTGACAATCTGGATGAGATGGAGATGAAAGGAATGACACATTACATGAGGAATGGAGGCACATCTATGTGATCTGTATAATAACCTTTACTTTCTTAAGCATCTGAGTTTTCCATGAAAATCTTTCATACAATTTTGAAGAACCCATACACTCAGGAAACGTCTGATTTTATGCTAACAATAGTAGTAGGAATTCTATAATTGAGCTTATTTTTAGTTTAGAAGAATTGTGGAAAAATGATGAAACATGCTTTAATAAAAGTTGATAGCAAATGTAAGAAAAAACAAAAACCAGGAGGCCATTGGGCAGGATAAGGTGGCTCACATGTAGCAGACTCAGATTCTATCTGGTTCCCTGAGTTTGTCAAAAGTGATCCCTGAGTAAGGTGGATGTGGTCCAAAACCCAAAACAAAACAAAAACCAAAGGCCCTATCCCACTAAGACTTAATACTTAACCTAATTGAAGTTTCATGGTTTTTAATGTTTTAACTTATTTTAAGAAAATATTTTAATGTAAGCAAAAGCCACAACTGTTAATACAATTCTAGAGTTGAAGGTTAGTATAGAACAAAGCTCCAACATTAAAATCTATTCATATAAACTAGATCAGTTTTTTATATGCACGTTTTTATATCTCAGCATGGAGTTAAATCCTTGTCTAAGAAATTACTAAGCTGTTTCTCGCTAGTTGAGTGTTATGTATAATAACATTGTTTTTGTTTGTTTAGTTTAGTTGACTTCCATGTTACTTTCCATCTAATTTGATGTGTCTTACTGGAATTTCAGTGTTGAGGAGTTAAGGGTTATGCCACATATAGTATACATGGCTAGTTACCCGGAGACATCAAGATCTATAGCCTGGGTAAATGAATAGACATGGTATTGGCTGTGGTAGGTAGGCGTAACTGCTGAAGCTCCTGGAAGTATAGGAGGTAGAAGGAAGCTGCCCATCCTACTCTGAGAAGATCTCAGGGTTCTCAGCCTGGGCACCAGAGTATCTAAAATTGTTTGCAGCTTTATGGCTCTACAGAGAATATTAGTGAAGCCATGGAGTTGAATTGTTGCTGTGGCTATAGAAGTGGAGTGTGAGTATAGCTGCCAGATCTTTAATAGGGAGGGCAATTTGCCTGCCTGACTTCCAAGAGCTACCCAGAGATTTTAGCCATGGGGAACTCTGTGTCCATGAATGTTATCTATTTGCCTTACATCTCCTCAAAGATTTAGTCATGAATCAGCAAAGCAGGGTCGGTGGATGAGTCAATATGGTGGCAGCTGTGGGAGGTGGACATAGCTCCAGTTTTGTTTTTTTTTTAATAGAGAAATTTAAACTTATTTGAAGTTTTCTCATTAGCACTTGTGAGACTGTCAATTGAATGGGTAAAACCCTGTCATTCCTTGAGGGAATAAAGGTTTTATCTGAAATAACTTTTTTGGATTTTGGGTAGTACCTTGTCCTTCTCTTTCTTATTATGAAAATTCTTCCATTTTGTGAAACCCAATGCAGAATATTTGGGAGACATACTGTCTGATGGACTTCATTACATTACATGAGTGCCATGAATTTGCCTCTTATTTCAATCAATTAATTTTTTTTATTTGCTTGTTTTCTTCTTTTTAAAGCACCCCAAAAGTAAGAAAGCTGTAGTATTTATTCTTTAATTCCTGTATTATTGGTTAAATTCTGCTCCCAGGAGTTGTGTCAACTTCCACTGTATCTTTCTGAAATTACTGGTGTTAGAAGATTATATGCCAAAAGGAATTCTTTGAACATAATGTCACAAGTCCTACATTAAGAAGACACAGGGGATAAATTTTAAAGCTGAGACCTAGAGCATTCCAATTCTGAGATAAGGTAAGGGTGCTCTTGTAGAGTAAAAGAAGAAAGAACAACCAGTTAAATGGGGGATGTATAGAGAAAGAAAATAATTTTTTACTGGGTCTCTCTATCAAAATTTAGTAATAGAAACATGGAAATTTATAAGAAAACAAACACTCAAATATATGTGAGGGAACTACAGAAAGTGGGGCTTCTTTCTGTCCTTTCTGTGACCCCCTGTGCCTACGTGCCTGCTGGCAGGGAATCTGGAAAGCTTCCCGCGTACATTGACCCATGGAATCCGGGAGGAGTCCTTGGAGGAGATGTCACCAGCGTATATCTGAAGGAGGAATTCTTCAGACGTACGGGGCATCTTGTAGTGTGTTAGAAGGAGGAATTCTTCTGACTGCTGTGAGAACAGACAAGAGACAAAACAGACCCACCTCTGTAATCTCTCGTGCCTTCCCCTCCTAAGCACAACCGCATACCACGTGAATTTGTGACTAACCTTCTCGGGCTAAGATAACAGTGCCTACGTGACTAGCTATGTATATAAACCCCCTGCTGAAAGAATAAACTTGCCTTCAGCCCTCAGCCACCAAGCTGTGTGTCTGCTGTTGGTCCCTCAGAACTCCTGTCTCGGCTGCATTCTTAGGGGCTGGACCCCGACAGGTGGCGCCCGGAACAGGGACCCTCAGAGGTGAGCGCGCGGAAGTTAAAGTTCTGAGGTAAGATGGGGCAAACGTCTAGTCAGACGATATTTGCACAGATGCTACAAGCATCTCTAAAAATGAAAGGAATAACTGTCGGGTTGGGACAGCTTGTGAGATTTATAGACTTTGTGAGAGAAATTTGCCCCTGGTTCCCTAAGGATGGGACCGTGAATATAGAGGCCTGGAAAAAGGTCGGAGATCGGATTAGAGATCATTACAGGGCTAATGGCCCAGAGAAAACGCCAGTGGATGCGTTTAGTCTTTGGATTTTAGTAAGAGATTGTTTAGTAACTGATAGTGAAGCAGAAAGGTGGAGGTTATTATGCCATGACGGAACTCATAATAGCCTTCTGAGAGTGAAATCTGACACCCAATTAAATAAGAATTTGGAACAAAAAAATGCTTTTGAGCATCACATCTATGATACCTCTGAATTTGGGTGTAGTAATAATAGCAAACCTGTTATTCGAAAACTTTATCCTGCACTACCTGATGAATTAAGTAAGGAAGATTGGCAACAGATCAGTGAACAGGCTGAAAATTATAATAGAGAAATTATAGGGGCAGCTCAGACTATTCCACTGCTGATGCAGCTTAGAAGTGAAATTCAGAACATTGCTGATGCAGTAAGAAAAATGCAAGAGCCCCTGCAAGGGAATCCTGATTTTGAGAGAGCTTTTTTGCTCTCTAGATTACCAGCAACCCCATTGTCAGGGGGATAAGACCAAAGATAATGTGGACATCTGTAGGGCAGGTTCAGGAATTTCAGTGTGAATGTGGTGAGTGGGTGCGCACCCGTGTGAAAGAAGGACCGGTCCGAGCGAGTGCAGGAGTGTGCTTTGTACGTGTGCCTTTAGTGTGTATTTGTCTCATTATCTTTCTCTTAGTTCTGCTTATTATCAGCAGAGAAGGCAGGAAAATGCAAGATCATGTGGTTAAGTGTTTAATAATATCAGGAAATAAAAATATATCACTAAGGTAGCCTATCCCCAAATCTGATAAGATACTAGAACTGGCTGGTCAGGCGGGGAAACGGGGAGCAATGTTCCCAATCGGCCGACAGGGCTTAACTTTGCCCTGGGGACTGCTCCTTCCTTTCTCAGTCTGTCAGTTTTCTCCCTGCCATTTCTAAAAGGTCAGATTGATAGATCAACTGCAGACGTGTGCACATGTATGTGTGGTGTTTTTTAGTGAACTTACTGTCTATCTGTTTGTCTGTCTGTTTGTCTGTCTGTGGAACACTCGAGTGTTAGAGCTAGTTTGAAGTCAGTAATTCTTAGACCGGGCAGAAAAAATCAAGGGAGATCAGAGTGATATGAAGCCCAGCAATTTATAAGATCTAGGTATCTTTGGAACTTGTTAGATCAGGTTAAGCAAAGATTTCTGATTAGAATGTGGCGCCTACAACAAAATTGAAATTTTTAGTCTAAATTTCTTATCGGAAGAACATTAATAGTTATTAACAGTTGAAATTCTTTTGAATTCCAGTATCTGTACTATCTAGAAAAAGCTACAGAACTAGAGCCAGAAAACTAAAAAGTGAAATAAGAATTCAGAGAGTGCAAGGCTTTATCTTACAAGCCTCAGTCAATTTTAATGAGGAATTTAGCTGTTTTTCAAGCAACAGAGGTACAGAAACCCTCAAAATAAATAAAGTTTTCTTATGTTTCCATAAACATTGACAGTCCAAAAATTTTTTTATGCTATTATCAAAGTTTGGTTAAAAATATATATATATATACCCAAAGGGCTCTTTCTGTGTTTGAAAGCATGTTTGTATTGTAGAATTGTTAAAGTTAGAAAGCTCATGATTTTAAGTAAAGTACAAAAAACTCTCAAAATTAAGTCAAAGAAGTTTTTACCGTGTTTCACAAAAATTGATGGTCCAAAAGTCTTTTGCTATTATACCAATGTATATATTTATATCTGCACTGGATTAGAATTATTTGACCTAGAGAATCTTGTGAGTTGAAATAATTGTGATCTATGAAAACAGGTTCAAAGAATAATGCTTCAGTTTAAAATATAATTTTCTAGAGTTGCAAAATTGGTTGAAAAACTTATTGTACCTGTGTTTTATTTGATCTCTGAGACTTCTGGTAACTAAAATTTTTAAAGCTACTTAGCTCAGGATTATAAGGGGTTAATCTCAGTTGTCACTTTGGGAGTTTTTAAAGATTTTCCCTGGATCCACCCATCCCCCTGCATTCCCAGCTCAGCAAGCTCTGCCTCAGTCAGACTGGATATGCAGACCCTCCCTAACCTCAACAGTGAATTCTAATCACACTTTTGCTCAGCAGATAAGACTTGCTAATTTAGTTTGTTAACTCTTCTAGGTATCTGGCTCTTGCAACTCTGTAAATGAGAAAGGGCTTGGGAAACAACTGATCCTTATATTTGCATTAAAATCTGACGAACACACACACACAAAAAAAGAAAGGATGGGAAACCTCCTTGTAGGAGGAAAGGTCTCTGCTTATATTTTAACAGATGACAGACCTACTAATCCATTCTGGATCCTGCTACGGCCTCATCTGGAGTAAAATCCATCCTCCTGGCTCAGTCTCCAGACCACCTGAAACTCCAACACTCCAAACTTCAGCCTAGAGCAGATCTCAGCTGGAAGTCACAAGAAAATCTAAAGAAGACTCTGCAAAGCAGAACCCAAATGGGGAAGCACAGGCTGAATTGGCCTGAGGACTTAGTCTGGGATTTACGGTACCAACCTAATCCTGAACTTCAGAGAATTTTGTACACCAGTGTAGAATCCTTACTGTTTCATGGTAATCTATGAGTGTTTTAATCTTAAAAGTTGTTCCTAGAAATCAGAATTCTAAAGATGTCTCCAGGTTAATATATGTTGTAAGAACTTTAGTTGTGAGTATCTTTAAAACTTTTTGAAAATCTATAAGAACCGATATAATGTTTGTGACTGCAGAGTAGTTTTGCCATGTTAAATAAGATGATTGTCAACTTCTGTCCAAACTTGTGAGATCATGTTGTACCAATTTCAGTGAGTTTAAACTTGTGGGATGACTATAGATGTATGTCTTAAGTCAGAAAGATAATGTATGGAGATATCATCAGTGAAAAGTAGAAAAGCAAAGTGTAATTGTTTTTGAAATGGAAAAATTACAGGATGTAATGGATGTCACACATGAGCCTTCCTTTGGCCGTTTAAAATATGTTCATGTTTCAGTTGACACCTTTTCAGGCTATGTCTGGGCAGCACCCCTGCCTGGGGAAAATGTAACACAAGTACAAAAATTTTTTATTTCAATGTTTTTCTGTTATGGGCTATCCAAAGCATTCAAAAACTGATAATGCCCCATCCTTAGATGAAACATTTGTCCAAGAAGCTCAGGCATTTGTACAAGCGCTTAAACAACGATCTCCCCCTTTTTCATTTTCTCATTGGCTGTATTCTCTTATCGGTGTTGCTTCTGCTGTTTTGATCTTGATTGTATTAATCGCTGTTAGTTGTGTTTGTCTCCGGGTGCTTCTAACTATGGCCAAAACTTCAGCAAAAAGAATTCGGAAACTGCAATTAGAAAATGAGGCGCGTTCCTTATAAAATAAAAAAGGGGGGACTGTAGTGGGATTGCTTGGAGCACATAGACTAGAGACTAGAGACCAGCGTGGGACAATGAACTTTGTATGACCTGCACTGGGGGCTTGGGAGAGTCCTGTGCAGAGGGCCTCTTGAAAGAGGGGCCTTGAAGGTAAAACCTACCAGCAAGATAAGCAGGACACATCCTGCACGTACATACTTCTCGTGCTCTAAGTAACCTTGGGAATAATCTGACTTGGTATTTTTAATGAGAACATCTTGAGACAAACACAAATAAAGATAGAGCAAAAACTAAACACCTTGTTTGACACAGTAAACATTTTAGGGGACGAGCTACAGCGCTTTGAAACCTTACAACATTTGCGCTGTCATTATGAATATAACCATATCTGTGTCACACAAGTCTTTTACAATCGATCGCAATTTTCATGGGATAGAATCAAAAACCATTTGCAAGGTATTTGGCATAATGAAAATTCGTCCTTAAATTTACTTAAATTACATATGGAAATTAAGAATGTTCAAAATGCCCCTCACCTCAATACCGACCTGTTAAAAAATGCTAAAACTATTGCTCAATCATTTAGAAGCCAATTTCTGAACATTGATCATTGGATTTATTCTCTATTAGGATCTGGGCTTGGAATTCTTGTTTTATTGATATTTTGTTTTGTACTCTGTCTGGCATTAACTCTTATCCTGAGAAGGTTAAGGACCCTTTTTGTGTCCTCTAAACGCTTACAATTGGAACTAAGAGATCTGGCCACTAATAAATAAAAAAGGGGGAGATGTGAGGGAACTACAGAAAGTGGGGCTTCTTTCTGTCCTTTCTGTGACCCCCTGTGCCTACGTGCCTGCTGGCAGGGAATCTGGAAAGCTTCCCGCGTACATTGACCCATGGAATCCGGGAGGAGTCCTTGGAGGAGATGTCACCAGCGTATATCTGAAGGAGGAATTCTTCAGACGTACGGGGCATCTTGTAGTGTGTTAGAAGGAGGAATTCTTCTGACTGCTGTGAGAACAGACAAGAGACAAAACAGACCCACCTCTGTAATCTCTCGTGCCTTCCCCTCCTAAGCACAACCGCATACCACGTAAATTTGTGACTAACCTTCTCGGGCTAAGATAACAGTGCCTACGTGACTAGCTATGTATATAAACCCCCTGCTGAAAGAATAAACTTGCCTTCAGCCCTCAGCCATCAAGCTGTGTGTCTGCTGTTGGTCCCTCAGAACTCCTGTCTCGGCTGCATTCTTAGGGGCTGGACCCCGACAAATATATATACATATATATTTGTATATATACATATATACTTGGAAATTCATGGATGGATAATCTATAGGTAATTTTAACAAAGGAACAGTGGAGTAATACATCTTTACAACAATGATCACTTGTATCACTTGTCATCCCGTTGATCCTTGATTTGCTCGAGCGGGCACCAGTAACATCTCCATTTGTCCCTGAAGTGTGCAAGTGTAGCCCAATGATATCTGCTCGATCCAGGAACAAGAAGAGCCTTAAATCGTCCATTCAGGCTTTTGACGAAGAAGTCTGCCCATCTCCTTGGTGGGCGGCCACGCGGTCTTTTGACGTCCCATGGAATCCAGTCAGTAACAGCTCTAGTCCAGCAGTCGTCTCCTGATAGAGAGGGGAGAAGAGAAATCTTTATAAATGTACTACATTTAGACATATAAAGGAGAATCGGTTTTCTAGTATCTCTTTTCTCAATTGTGATCAGTTCAAGATAATATTTCTATACTTCAAAGATCGCGGAGGATCCTGATATACTGAGTTTGAATGCCCTATTTAGCTAGGGCTTCGATGACCACTTCAGTCTCAACAGAATCAAGGGCCTTCTTTAAATCAATGAGCGTTAGACCAAGCGGCATCTTGAACTCTCGTGAAATCACAATGAGCTTGGTCACCTGTGGATATGGTCAATCCTGCTGAATCCTTTTTGGAACCGGGCTTGCCTGCATGGTTTTCCTTTGTCTAGTGTTCTGCCAATCCTATTCAGGATCCTCCTAGAGCTGTATTATGGATTCACCACCAGGATCTCACCATTCTATAAGGAAGTGATTATTGACGTAAAGAGAGGGGTTCGGCAGGGTGAAACCATTTCACCAAAACTCTTCAGTGCCACCTTTCAGAATGTCATGCGGCAACTGGAATAGGAAGGAATGGGAGTGAAGGTAGATGTTCGGCAACTACACCACCTCTGCTTCGCTGATAACATCGTCCTAATAACACCAAACATTAGCCAAGCAGCACAAATGCTGGCCAACTTCGACCGACACAAATGCTGGCCAACTTCGACCGAGAATGTGGAAAGGTCAGACTGCAGCTGAATCTCACCAATACAATATTCATGAGAAACAAACTAGTTTCTGACATCCCAGTTAGTCTCAATGGAACAAACATCTCTGAATGCAGTAGTTATGTGTATCTGGGTAGAGAACTCAACACGATGAACAACTTGGCACCAGAAATGTGCACGAAGAAGAGAGCAGCATGGAACACTTTCAAGAGTGTCAAAAAAGTTAAAAGAACAATAAAACTCTGGCTTTGGGCATATCTTTTTCACTCCACCATTCTTCCTGCACTAACATATTCTTCAGAAACCTGGGCCCTACAAAAACAAGATAGGAATGCAATTCAGGTCTCCCAAATAGGAATCAAAAGAGCTATGCTTGGGGTATCATGTTTCACTCAAGTGAGAGAAGGAATCCAGAGTTCTGCCCTCCATGGAAGGTCAAGAATCAGGGATGCTCTCTCATTTACCAAGGCGGCAAAAAATCAGATGGGCTGGGCACATAATGCGATTTGGAGATGACAACTGAACTAGAGCCGTTACTGACTGGATTCCACGGGATGTCAAAAGAATCCATGGCTGCCCACCTATGAGATGGTCAGACTTCTTTGTCAAGACCCTGAACAAACGGTTTAAGGCTCTTTGTGTTCCTTGAGTGAGCAGACACCATTGGACTACACTCGCATGCGACAGGGATGAATGGAGATGTTACTGATGCCCGCTCGAGCAAATCGATGAGCAATGGGATGACAAGTAATACAAGTGTAGTGATACTTCACAGTATCAGTGAGAGTACTACACTACTCAAGAACCCAAAGAGTAAGACAAATGAAGCTCTTTTAAGACAAAAAAGACTTGAGTCTTGTGTGCATCTTAATGATCAGCTCTTAATATTACTGATGGTAGGCTCAGCTTCCACTAGCAAGAGTAGGATTCCCCAGGTGGCTTATGTGAAGAGGAGAGGAGCAAGGTAGTAGTTTCATGTCTACCACTTTCCTCTCTATCCACTGCTGTGACCCAGAGAAGCTCCTGGGAAATTCAGGATCAGTAAAAGTCTGTGAAGAATCCCTGTACTACATGGCTGCTCATGTCCTACCAGCCCCACGAGACAATCACAAAGCTGTACCTGAATTCCAATTTTTTTTGTGCAGCTTGAAGGGAGATGATTTTTGCCACCTAATTTCTTGGGGAAGTGTGGACTCAGACTGGAGTGAGAAATAGTTTTTTGCAGGAAAGGAAAGTCAGTCCTAAATCTTACTCATACCTTCCCCTCCAGAAAAGAATTTCAGTGGATGCTTCATCCTTGAAGATTCCTTTAGGTTCAATGTCATGTAGGCCTCTGCCCAAATTTTCCTCCATGTATTTTTAGGACTGGAGCGATAGCACAGCAGGTCGGGCATTTGCCTTGCATGTGGCCGACCCAGGTTCGATTCCTCCCTCCCTGTTGGAGAGCCCGGCAAGCTACTGAGAGTATCCCGCCTGCATGGCAGAGCCTGGCAAGCTATCCGTGGTATATTTGATATGCAAAAACAGTAACAACAAGTCTCACAATGGAGATGTTACTGGGGCCCGCTCGAGCAAATCAATGAACAATGGGACGACAGTGCTACAGTGCAGTGCTACTTTTAGGATTCAGGTCTGATATTAAGATCTTTAATCCAGTTTGGTTTGACTGTTGTGCTTGGCATTACACAGAGGTCTGAGTTCATATTTTTTCTTTTGCATGTAGACGTCCAGTTTTCCCAGTACCATTTGTTGAAGCAGCTTTCCTTGATCCATTTCATATTTCTTACTCCTTTATCAAAGATTAGGTGAATGTATATCTGGAGGGTCGATGTCCATACTCCATCAACTCTATTCCATTTATTACTGGTCTGTCTTTATTCCAATACCTTGCTGTTTTAATTACTACCACTTTGTGGTAGAATTTGAATTTGGGTACGGTCATTCCTCCCATCTTCATTTTGCCAAGGATTGCTTTAGCTATTATGTGAATTTATTGTTTCATATGAATTCCAATAGTGTTTGATTTATTTCTTTGAAAATGTTGTGGGTATCCTTATACGGACTGCATTGAATTTGCATTGTGCTTTGGGGAGTATTGTCATTTTGACAATGTTAATCGTCCTAATCCATCATAAGTGGGGAATGTGTTTCCATTTCCTCATGTCTTCTTTTATTTCTTGAAGTAGTGTTCTGTAGTTTTCTTTTATAGGTCCTTCACCTCTTCAGATAAGCGATTCTGAAGTACTTGGTTATTTTGAGGCACAATTATGAATGGGATTGGTTTTCTAAAATCTCTTTCTTGTCTTTCTTTATTTTTATATTAGAAAGCCATGGACTTTTGGGTATTGATTTTGTAACCTACAACTTTACTAAAAAATATCTATTATTTCCAGGATCATTTCTGTAGCTTCTTTAGGATTTCTAAGTATAGTATCATGTCATCTCCAAATAGTGAAAGCTTTACTTTCTCCTTTCCTATATGTATGTCCTTCATATTTTTTTTCTTGCCTAACTCTTATGGCAAATACTTCAAGTAATATATAGGAAAGGAGTGGTAAGAAAGGGTAACCTTAACTTGTACCTGATCTTTGGGGGAAAACCTTTAGTTTTTCCCTATTGAGAATAGTCCTTATTGTAGGCTTGTGGTAGTTGGTTTTGACTGTATTGAGAAAAGTTCCTTCGATTCCCGTTTTGTGATTTTTTTTAATCATGATTTGGTGCTGCATCTTGTCAAATGCTTTTTATGAATTTATTGATATGATCATATTTTTTTTCTTTTTGGGCCACACCCAGCGATGCTCAGGGGGTGCTCCTGGCTCTGTGCTCAGGAATTGCTCCTGGCGGTGCTCAGGGGACCATATGGGATGCTGGGAATCGAACCCGGGTTAGCGGTGTGCAAGGCAAACACCCTACCTGCTGTACTATCTCTCCAGCCTCGGCCATATAATTTTTATCTTTCTCTTATTAATATGGTGTATTATGTCGATTGACTTGTGAATATAAATTAACCTTTTATCCCCGAAAAGCATCCTAATTGGTCATGGTATATGACCTTTTTGATGAGTTAATGGATTTTATTTGCTAGCAATTTGTTAAGAATCTTTGCACCTGTGTTCATCAGGGATATTGATCTGAAATTTTCTTTCTTCTTTTATGGTGTCTCTGTTTGCTTTGGTATCAGAGTGATACAATGCTTCATGGAAACTTTTGGGGAGTGTTTCTGGAAAAGTTTGAAAATAATTGATAAGAGGTCATCTTTAAAGGTTTTAACAACTTCAGTAGTGTATCCATCTGCACTTGGGCTTTTGTTTTGGGAAAGATTTTTTATTACTATTTCAATTTCCTTGATTGTGGTAATTCTATTGAGTTATCCCAAATGTTCTTGGTTCTTGGGAGATTACATGAATCGAGCTATTAATTGACTTTTTCAAGGTTCTCTTGTTTCATAGTTTAAAGATTCTCAAAGTAATCTCTGATGATTCGATTCGATGTTTGTGGGCAACAAATGGCAGTCAGCATGTTGCAGAAGCACCTCTGTTCTTTGTTCCCACTGTCACTGTCACAGTCATCCCGTTGCTCACCGATTCGCTCGGCACCAGTAACATCTCCACAATGACACTTGTTACTGTTTTTGGCATACCAAATATGCCACGGGTAGCTTGCCAGGTTCTGCCCTGCGGGCGAGATACTCTCGGTAGCTTGCCGGGCTCTTTGAGAGGGGCAGAGGAATTGAACCTGGGTCGGCTGCGTGCAAGGCGAATGCTCTACCCGCTGTGCTATCGCTCCAGCCCAATCGCTGATGATCCTTTGGACTTCTGTAGTGTCTGTTGTGATGCCCCATTTGCATATCTGGTTCGGTTCATTAGGGTTCTATTTCTCTGTTTGTAAGTCTTGCTAGTGGTTTGTCAATCTTGTTTATTTTCACAAAGAACCAACTCTTGATTTCATTGTTCTTTTGGATTTTTTTTAAGGATTCCAGTTCATTTAGTTTTGTTCTAAGTTTTACTATTTCCATACTCCTTCCTGGCTTGGGCACCTCTTGTTGGTTATTTTCCAAGATCTTAAGCTATGAGGTCATGTTATTTATGTGAGCCCTTTCTTACTGATGAATGTTTGCAGAGATATAAACTTTCCTCTTAACTCTGCTTTTACTGTGTCCCACGAGTTCTGGTAGTTTGTGTCCTTATTCTCATTTATTTCCAGGAATCTTTTGACTTCTTCTTTGATTTTTCTCTCTAACACACTGCTTGTTCAGTATTGAGTTAATTTCCAAGTGTTTAATTTTGATTCTCCATTTCTGTGTGATTCAGTTCTATTTTCAGTGCATCATGGTCTGAAAAGATAGACAGAATTCCTATGCTCTTAACTGTATGTGGGTATTTGTTATGGACAAGCATGGGGACTATATTGTATAATGTTCCATGTGCACTGGAGAAGAATGTGTATCCAGCTTTGGGAAGACAGAAAATCTTATTTATATCTACTAACCTTTTCTCTTCCACTTCTTCCCTCAAATGAAGTATTCCCTTGCTGATCTATCGAGAGGTGTAAAAGCAGTGTTGAAATCTCCAACTACTGTTGTATTGTCTCCAAATACTGAATGTATTTTATTCAAATCTATTAGCAGCTGTTTTAAGTATTTTACTGGCCCCGCATTAGATCCATATACATTTAGGAGTGTGAGTTCTTCCTGATGTACTTTTTTTAAAATACTCTTTGCAAATTTTTATTACCATACTAATTCTAAATACAGTAGCACTTAAAAAATGTCAATTAAAAGTGCTACTTAAAATCTAGATTCTACCTTTCTTTCAATATCTTAAAAACAAATCACATGAGAACTATAAGGTATATGAAGTATACAAGACATGTGAAATAATATATTTATCCAACTGTGCTCCAGTATTTTTACTTAAAATATTTTACCAGTAGGCCAGAAAGAGTATAGTGAGAAAGGCACTTGTCTTGCAAACGGTCAATCCCCTGTTCAATCTCTGGCACTCCGTATGGTTCCTTGACCACTGCTAGAATCCCTGAGACCAGAGTCTGGAGTAAGTCCTGAGCAGTGCTGGATGGCACCCCAAAACAAAAACAAAAACAAAAAATTGAATTACAGTGGTAACATAAGTGATATGTACAGGATATTTGCGGCCATAAAACCTCAAGTGACTTAGAACACATGCCCTGCTGCTTCTCCAGTATCCAACAGAGGCCCCCAGGGTCCTGCATATGTAACTTTGTTTCCATGACAAAGCAGGGATGAAGTACTGCAGGGACACATCTTCATGGAGCAAGTCAAAATGAACAATCTTGTTGTTCACAATATTGCATATAGCCTTTGTAGGATTTGTTGTCCAGCAAGAAGTTGTAGGAGCTTCTTAATGTCTATGTGCACTTCAGCCATTTGTTCTAGATTTCTATCTTGAGAAGTGTTTTCAGAGGCTAGTGGAGGGTTTCCAAGATCTTTAAAATGGGTTGTAACATACACAAGGTTGGTTTCTATTTTCAAGTTCAACTCTCCATTTTGATTTGCTTCAATAATAAGATGATTGCTGATGTTTTTCATTTTTTCCACAACACTCTTCATAATCTTCAAGACTGGTGAATAAATGCTAACATCAGAGGCTGGAGCTGTAGGTTCTTGCAAATCTTTCCACAATTTTCTAGGAATAACCTTTATGGGAATGTCATGTGTCACAATGCGACTAGTATTCAATGCAGATAACAATTCAATAGAAACAGTAAGGCAGGGGAAGTGTTTATTGGTTAGTTTTATTTTCAAGGCTCTAGCGTTCTGAGCAGTTTTCAGGGCACGAGATAAGTTTTCTGATGTCAGTTCTAAATAAATTTCACTATTTTCTGCCGAGACCCCTTCCATCTGAAATTCGCTGAAGAAGTTCTCCTGCTCCAGTTCACACCACATACTCACTCCCCCGCTGGCCACCTGGTCCCAGATGATGAAGTTCAGCTTCTCAGGGCTGATGCGGAGCGTGCAGGTCTTGGCTAGCTTGGCTATCATGTTACTGACCCGCGTGAAGTGGCTGAGACACGCCGCGTCCCCAATCCTGGCGCGGAACTGCATGGCTGGAAGCGGGGGCGAAGTGCGGCGGTGGCAGACGGGAAACGCCGCGCGCCAGGGTTTCCATGGGCCCTGCCGCGACTCTCCTTCAGGGTCCGGCTCTTCCTGATGTACTTAATGTGCATCATTAAGAAATGACCTTCAGTGTATCTTTTAACCTTCTTAAGCCTGAAGTCTATGTGGTCCAATACTAGCATGGCCACCCCACCCTTTTTTGAGGAGTTTTTTGCTTGGAGAATTTTTTTACTAGCTTTGACTCTGAGTATGTGTTTGCTTTGATTATTTAGCTGTGCTTTCTGCAGGCATTGGTGTGCTGAGTTCTACATTCTAGTTCATCCTGCCACTCTGTGCTTCATGATTGGTGCATTCAGTCCACTGACATTGTGATTATTGTGAAGGGAATTTTTGTCATCTTTATATAGGAGTTTGGTGTACATGTGGGGCTTGTCTTATCTTAAAGTAGCCCATTTAGTTCTTGTAAAAATGATTTTGAGCCTATGAAGTTCCTCAATTGATATATATCCATGAAGTTGGGCATTATTCCTTCAAATCTGAACAAGAGTCTGGCTTGGTAAAGTATTCTTGGTGAGGTGTTCATTTAATTCCACCCCCTCCCCCCATTTAATTTTTAAACTATATCCTACCACTGTCTTAGGGCCCAAATAGTTTCATCTGAGAAGTCTGCTGTGAATCTTAAGAGTGTGCCTTTATAAGTAATTTTCTTCTTTCATGCTGCTGCTTTCAGTATTGTATTGCTATGATTTTAGTCATTCTTATGAGATGTCACTTGAAGTAGTTTTATTTGGATTTTTTTCTAACTGGTACCCTTTGGGCCTCCTGGATTTTGGTGCATGGACTTTTTAGCTCTGGGAACTTCTCAGAAATGGTGGCGTTGACTTTTGCTTTTTCATCAGGGTTTTCTTCCTGCCCCTCTAGTGCTCCAGTGATTCTTACATTTTTTTCTTCATGACTTTATTACCAATGTTCTCTCATTATCTGTTGGTTTATTTTGAGGCTCTTTTCCATCTTCTTCTGTATTCTGGAGATTCTCTTCACCTTATCTTGGAGCTCTGTGATTCTGTGTGCACTACTATGCTGCTGCGGCCTTCCAGAGAGTTTTTCATTTCACCTGCCAGGTTTTTCAGATCTGTCACGTCTGCTTGTGTTTTTGTTTTATTTTCCTCATTTGTGCTCTCCTGTATTTTATTGGCAGGGTGTTCCATTGTATCTTTGAACTCCTTATGCATCTTTAACAGTTCCATTCTAAATTCCTTATCAGAGTTAATATAGCTCATTATTACTGGGCCAACTGGAATAATCTCCTCACTCACTAAGCCTGGTGGGATTCTGTGTTGCTTTACTATTGTGACCTTTATAGTTTAGGGTTGTTCCCTGAATGTTTTTGTGTGGTTAGTAGTATAACTTAGAAAGTTTGTCTGTTTGTATGTTTAGTATGAGTTATGGAGTGGTGAATATATATTTCATATATATGTATGAAATATGCTTTAATGGAAAAGTAAAAATATTAATTTTTCTTACTTCCTCTTGAAGGCAGTACTGATAACTGAAATGTTAGAGATCTCTTTTTTTGTCTAAAGCCCAGAAATTATTTATTTAATCTCATAATTGCTATAATTAGTAAACTTTCTAAGCCTTACTTCAGCAGTATTGTTATAGTTGGCATAGGCAATTAAGCAGTCAAGATTGAAAGCAACGGACTAGGACTCAAATGCTTAAATTCTGAAAAGAATTAATTTAAGAGAAGAGAAAGGAATGTGGGGAAGATCCTAAATATTGACGGGGTCTCTTAAAGGATTCTGGTGAAAGGCAGAGCCTCTCCCATTTTATAACCTCTTCACAAAGGTGGGTGGATCAGTAATCTTTATTATACTCTAAGAATCTTGATCATTAAAACAGAGATGGTTATCTTTTGGCATTTGGCTCCATCAGTGTCTAACCCAGGTTATTAGACTGTAACTTGGTATCCGTAGGACACCATTATGTTGATTTTCTTCCTTTAGGGTGATATCCATAATCTGGCCCTGCCCATTCCCTTTTGTTCTTATCAGTATGGTAGAGTTGTGACTTAAATATGTTCAAAATAGAATAGAGGTGATGGAAGATAATTTTGCTAAAGGGAGCAAAGAAAAACAACGGTAGTGCAAAACAAGATAGAATCAAGGTGATGTGGGTCAAGGTCAGTAATACTGATACACAGATATGATGAGGGAAATATCCCAGCATTGAATAATATAAGTGGAAAGACAAGAAGGAATAAAGGGAATATCTCCACAGTCCTTTAGCAAATAAGTGGAAAATCCCATCTACCATTCTCAGCTCTTAAAAACATATATTATACTTTAGGTAACATGTTTACAATGAAACTACCATTTCTGGTTTTGATTTACAGAGTTAAAGCAACTCACCATGACTAAAGTGTTCCATAATCTCTATCTGTCCTTATATTTTATTTTCTAGCTATGCTGTTCAACCCCTTCTAGACTCACTTCCTTGCTTGGAAATTTCAGTTATGCAATCCAAGACCAACTCTTGTTGATATGGTGTAGTGAATGATTTCTTTCCCATTATATCAAAGAGGAGTATAATTATTTGGTATTTTCACATCTCCCTTGTACATGTACAAATACCAAATGACATTTGTACTTATTTTGTTTAACATAACACCATTCAGTTCCATCTAAATTGAAAAAAAAACATAAGATTTAATTTTTTGTCATGCATGCATAGTATTTCATTGTGTATCATATATCAATTTCTTTATCCATTCTTCTGTCATTTAACAATTTAAATGTTTTTAAATCCTAGATATTGTACAAAGTTATGCAATGAGCACAAGTGTGCATGCATGCTCTCTATATAAAGATGTTTGTATGTTGAAGGTAGATAATAAAATTTGAAATATCTACATCATAGTTTTTAGTCCCAAACATCATTACAAAGTAACAGTGAAAAAGACATCCTTTTTACCACAGCACTGTTAACACTGTCTATTTCTAGTCATTTTCATATATGCAATTTTCACTGGTGTGGGATATTTCATTGTCATTTTGATTTGCATTTCCCCATTATTAAGTTGAACATATTTTTCATATGTCTATTGGTTATAGATACACACACTTCAGGGGAGTATTTATTGATCACTTCTCCCTAATTTTTAAAATTTGCTAAATCACACATAGGGATTTAAAGGACTATATGTGGGAATTCAAACCAGAGTTGTAAACACAGCCATATGCTAGGCAAGTGCATTAAAATTCATACTATTTGCCTCTACCCAGCCCTTTCACTATTTTTCAATGCAGTTATTAGTTTTGTTGTTGTTGAATTTTGTGAGTGCTTTATATATCTTGGATACAGCACTTTTTTCTGAATTGAGAAAATCATTCATTAGTATGACTTTTATTTTAGCACAATTCTCTGTTGCTGTGCAAAAATTTATATGGTACAATCTCACTCGTGTATTTTTGTTTTTAATATCTGTATTAATGGAGTCACATTGTTAAAGACAACATTGAGGCTATATTCTGGAGATTTTTGTAAATGCTTCCCTCTGTGTATTTTATGGAATTTGATGTACTCTTTATTTTATTTTATTCATTTATTTATTTGGACTAGAGCAATAGCACAGCGGGTAGGGCATTTGCCTTGCACGCAGCCAATCCTGGTTCGATTCCTCAGTCCCTCTCGGAGAGCCCAGCAAGTTACCGAGTAACCCTTCTGCAAGGCAGAGTCTAGCAAGCTACCCGTGGTGTATTTGATATGCCAAAAACCGCAACAACAAGTCTCATATTGGAGACGTTACTGGTGCCCGCTCGAACAAATTGATGAACAATGGGATAACAGTGCTATGACAGTGATATTTATTTATTTTGCTTTTTGAGTCATATCTGGTGATGCCTAGGGATTATTCCTGATTCTGCACTTAGAAGTCACTCCTGGTGGTGCTCAGGGGACCAAATGGGATGTTGGGAATCAAACCAGAATAGGCTGCGTGCAAGGCAAATGCCCTACCCGCTCAACTATTATTACTCCAGCCCTTCTAATATACTCTTGAGGTCCTTAATTTACATCAAATTAATTTTGCTGTATGGTGTTAGACAATAATTCAGTTTCATTTTTGCTGTAGTTATCCCGTTTTGCCAATAAAATTTGTTGAAGAGGCTTCCCTTGTTCCATTTCATGCACCCAGCTATTTTGTCGTAGGTTAACTGTCTTTAAATCTGAGGATTGGTCTCTGGATCCTGAAATCTATTGCATTGATTAATGAGTGTCTCATCCAATACCTCTCCGTTTTGATTAATATAGCTTTGGAACACATTAAAGTAAAAAAAAAATTGCAGTACCTTCGATCTTTCTTTTCTTCAAAATAACAGAATTGTTTTCACTTTAATTGGAGTTTTATGATTCCACATACATTTTAGTAATGTATGTTCTATATCCTAGGAGAATGTCATAAGAATTATAGTGAGAATTGCATTGAATCTATAAAATGCTTTACGTAGTTTAAGTATTCCACATCCTTTGTTTTGTTTTTCCTAGGTATTTTTTGATACTGTATTAAGTCATATTAACTTTTTCATTCTTCTTCTAGTTCATTATTCACATATAGAAATGCAGCATATTTTTGTATATTTATTTCGTAGCTTGATACTTTAATGTATTTGATTCATTGTTTTCAAGCATTTTCCAAGCTTTCCATAAGGTCTTCTAAGTAGATAAACATGTCATTTGAAAAGAGTGATAGTTTTCCTTCCTCTTTTCCTATTTGAATGCCTTTGAATTATTTTTATTAATTAATTTATATGGTGAGGACTTCTGAAAATATGTGGAGTAATAGTGGAGAAAATAGACATCCTTAACTATTCATAGTCTCAGAGGGAAGCCTTTAAATTTTCCCTATTGAATATTATATTGGCTGTGGGTTTGTGATAAATGATTATTTCTATCTTGAGGACAGTTCCTTCTATCCTTGTTTTGTTGGTGGTAATTTATAATTTATAGGTGTTGATTTTTTTCAAAATCTTTCTTTATACAATTTATATGATCATATAATTTTTACCTCTATTTTCAATGAAAGCCTTATAGCATTAATAGATTTGTATTCATTAAAGAATGATCGCATCCCTGGAAAGAATCCCACTTTGTTATAGTGTGTGATCCTTTAGATAACTTGATGGCTTTGGGTCAGTAAAATTTTTGATGATATTTGCATTGATGTTTATAAGGGATATCAGTGTATAATTTTCTATTTAATAAATCTCTGTGTGCTTTTGTTATAAAGGTAATGCTGCTTTGTAGAAGGTCTTAGGAAATATTGCCATTTACTGATATATTAAAAAAAAACTTGAGAAGTGTAGTTAGTAAATCTTCTTTGAAGAGTTGGTGGAACTCACTAGTGAAGTTGGATTTGGGCTTTTCTAGAATATTTAAATCACCATGATTCAAAAAATTATTAATAGTTTAGTTTTAAACATACAATGGTCAGTGACCAATTCCACCACCAAAGCCAACTACCTTCCACCAGTGTCCCTAGGTTCCCCTGTTCCCCAACCCGCCACACCATCTTGCAATCTTAAAAAGCAGGCACAGTATTAGTTTGGTTGTTGAAGTTTGGATCTCATGTTTTCAGTGTTGTTGACTATATGGTTTCAAAATTTATTTATACCACCTATTTACACCACCAAAGTATTTGAATCCCCTTGACCCTTGTCACCCCCTTTGCTTCCCATCAGTCTCTTCTTCCCCACTCAAGATCACTCTAACATGGGATTAAAGATAATATAGACATAGCTCTTTAAAACATCACATTCCCTCATCCATTTATTCTACATACCATACATAAGTGAGATCACCCTGTATTTGTCTTTCTTCCCATTTACATCATTTAACTGTTTCAATTTCTTTACTTATCCATGATCTGTTCAGATTTTCTACTTCTTCCTAAATGAATCTAGGGAGATATATGATTCTAAGAATTCATGTACTTTTCTAGGGTTATCCAGGTTATTGACATATTGCTGTTTATAGTTATTACTTATGATTTTATTTTACTTCTGTGATGGCCATTGTAATACCTCCCTTTTAAATTGCTAATTGAATTTACTCATTTTTCTATTTTTTTCCTAATGGTCTTAGTTATGGGTTTATCAATATTTTTTCTCCTTTTGAAAGAAGCTCCTGATTTCTTTCTTTCTGTTTGTGTAGTTTTCTTGATATGTGTATCATATATTTCTGCTGTAATTTTTCTTTTTCATTTTACTTTGTGATTCTGTTTTATTAAAGATTTTCAAATTATAAATTTAATCGTTTTAAAATCACTTTTCCTGTGCCAAAGCAATAGTATGAAAGAGAAGTTACTTGCCTTGCATAGGTGGGTGTCCTGGTGAACCGACTTCAGTTCCAGCACCACATATGGTCATCAAGTACCACCAGGAGCAATCACTGAGTTACCTTACATAGGGAATGAGAGTTAATTTGAAAGTGACATGATGCCCTCTACATATGTTTACTACATTAACATATTCATGGAATTTAAGATAATAAAACTCATCAAAAGAAAGCTACCTTAACTTGCCTTTAGTCTGAATCATTGATGAATATTTATTTTCTGGTACTGAATATCAGACAGCCTCTTCAAGAATTTTTTAATTTACTTTTAAACAATTTATAAAGAAATATTTCTAAACAAAAAGTGGAGAAGCAGTTTTGTCCTTAATCAAGATGTAATAGATGTTATTTTGATCATTGAGAGTAAAAATTTTGCTAGCTCAATCAAAATCTGAAGATGCTATTCTGAAACTAATATATCTTTCCCTAAATTTTTGTCCTGTTATTATGCATAATAGTTCAGGTCTATAGAATTTGGAACCTTTGTCTGTTTATGCTGGTGGGGTTGCATGGATACAGGTCTTTAAGGCTTCCTACTGACTCTGTGCTCAGAGATCACTATTGGAAATGCTTAGTGTAGGATAACATCAGTTTGTCCTTTTCCCTGGTCACAGGAAGGTTAGGTTTATTGGGTTATACCCATCATAGTGCTACTGAGGCACTTCCATTCCTTTGTGTTTATCTTTAACCTCTTCTCTGTGCTCTGCTTCCCCAACAAGTCAATCACCTTTAGCCCCCAATCAGACTCTGTTGACTTGTAAGGTTAGATCTTTCTAAGGACTCTGCATTTGTATTTGTAAGTGAAATATTGCTTTTTTTTCTCCTTATGTTCTTTGCATAGTTACTTTACAGCAATGTCTTTTTTTATACAGACACAGGAAGACAGTTAATGCTATGCTTTAGTAACTTGGGAGATAATTGACTCCAAATAATGTTTACTCCTGGATGTCTCTCATATTTTCTCGACTTAAGCCTCAGTTGTTCTTGGTTTCTAGCACCTCAAAAGCAGGAGCCCAAAAAAGGAGCTACTCAAGCATTGAAATGGGCCAGGCCAAGTGCCATAATACTTAACTATAAGTTAAGACCACAGTCATGGACAAATTCTGTCATGATCCAAACAGTAACAACTGGATTAGGGACCTGCTAGGGTTAGGAAAGACTAATATGGCCTGAGCCTGTAGTCTGGGATCTATAGAGAGATGTCCCCTAGAGAGCCACCCTAGAAGCTTAATGTATCTCTTACTGTGTCCATACAAAATGAATAATGTTATTAAGAAGTAGAATTATGATGTATCTTTCAAAGGTTTTGGACTAAGGAAAAGAGAAAGACACCCCTAGGTGGTATTTTTCCCTTGAATGGATCTCCTGCCTGCAGGAGATCTTTGCCTTATCTTAGAAGAGCTTCCCTTGGAAAGACGGGCTGTCATACATTGATTGTGTGTCTTCACCTGGGTGTAGTCGCTCCCCCAACCTTTGGAGACAGAGGGCAATACCAGGGCAGCGAGCCGGAGCATGGAGAGACTAGCATGGAACACAGCAGTAGACAGGAATGAGTGCTCTAGTGTGAGACGGGAATGGGGAGCTTAGTGAGATCGAAAGAGGCATGTGGGGAGAATGGAATAAACGGCAACTGATCACCAACCAGCCTGGCGGCCCTGTTCCCTTCTTCATGATTCTGCTGACACTGGCAGGCTGGGATGGGGAAGCAGCTCATGGGCACCAAACACATGTGGTGGGTGTGAGAGACTATGCCACTGCTGCCGCTCACTTATATATATTTTGTCATTGCACACTCAGGGTACCATATGCACTGCCAGGGATCAAACAAGAGTCAGCCACGTGAAAGTAAGTACTTTATTTCTTATATTGTCTTTCCAGTAAGGTGAATTATTTTATCTTAAATAAATGCTTATTTGGGGAACTTACTGCTACCCATAGGTCATTTTCATAGTTATAACCATAAAATATTATGCAATATTTTCTGAAATGCCAACTATATCCTACCTTTATGGTCCAACTATAATCACTCATATCGACATATTTGATCTTTTTAAAAAACACATTTATTTCATATTGAAATATATGTCCCAACCCTCATTTTCTATTTCTCTTCTGTGCTCTTCTGTTTCTTTTTGTTGTTTCCTTTGGACAAGAAATATTATATTCTACAAGTGCAGCTCTACCTGCTGGCATAGCAGAAAGTGAAGTTGGTTAAATTACCATAAAGATCTAAGTATATACAATTTTTCTGAGACATTATTGTTGCCTAAGCCATGATTAATTGTGTCATCAAAAATTACAATTATCGGTGCTGGAGCAATAGTACAGCGGGTAGGGTGTTTGCTTTGCACGCGGCCGACCCAGGTTTGATTCCCAACATCCCATATGGTCATCTGAGAACTGCCAGGGGTGATTCCTGAGTGCAGATCCAGGAGTAACCCCTGTGCATTGCCAGGTGTGACCCAAAAGGCAAAAAAAAATTAATTATCTGTGAATAAAACTTATTTACTATAACACTTGGAAAGTAAAACTAAGTCTGAGACTATAGTTACCATGAAGGTCCAGTTCCACTGCCAATTTAGAGTTCAATTATTCTAAACAGAAAATCATTGATTCAAAAGATTTTGATCAGCAAATTAGTGGTAAAATGTATTTTTATAAAGGGTAGATTTCAGAAACTGTTAGGCACTGATGTAGTAAGTTTTCTTGTTGGCAAAGATCTTCTAAAACATACTCCACTCTACATTTGAATGCATTTTTTCTAGAGTTTCTCTGCTCTCTCTCTCTCTCTCTCGCTCTCTCTCTCTCTCTCTCTCTTTTTAATTGAATCACCATGAGATACAGAGTTACAAAGCTCTGCATAGTTGAGATTCAGTCATACAGTGTTTTAACACCCATCCCTCCAGGAGCGTTTATTTCCTACACCAATATCTCCAGTTTCACTCCCATCCTTTTCACCCCGCCTATCTTTATCCTCTATGGCACGAACTTTCCCTCTCCCTCCCTCTCTCCCTCCCTCTCCCCCCTCTCTTCCCCCTCTCTCCTTTTCAGCCTTATGGCTTTCAATGCAGATACTTAGAGGTTATCCTGTTATCCTTTACCCATTTTCAGCATGCAGTTCCTTTCCAGAGTGACCATTTCCAATTATCCTTATCAGAGTGGTCCCTTCTCTATCCTAAGTGCATTCTCCCTCAGCAATTGAGGCAAGATTCCAACCATGAACTAATCCTCCTGGCACTTTTTTTCTATTGTCGTTGGGTATTAGTCTTATATTATGTTCTTTTTCAATATCCCATAAGAGAATCCAATCATTCTATGCCTGTCCTTCTCCTTCTGACTCATTTCACTCCACATTACACTCTCCATGTCTATCCATTTACAAGTGAGATTCATAAATTCATTTTTTCCTAACAACTGCAAAGTATTTCATTGTGTAGCTTTACCATAATTTCTTTAACCATTTGTCTATTCTCGGGCACTTGGGTTGTTTACAGATTCTGGCTATTATGAATAGTGCAGCAATAAACATAGAAATGCAGATGGTATCTCTGCTTTCTGTTTTTGGGCTCCCCCTTCCCACACACACACACTGTCCTGGGTATATTCTCAGGAGTGGTAGTTTTGAGTCCTATTGAATCTCAATTTCTGCTTTTGGAAGAATGCCCATATCGTTTTCCAAAAATGCTGGACCAATTGGCTGACAATGAAAGAGAGTCCCTTTCTCCCTGCATCCACACCAGCATTGTTTTTTTTTTCTTTTTGATGTGTGCCAGTCTCTGAAATAAGATCATATCTATTTGTTGTATTGAATTGTATTTCCAAGATGAAAAGGGATATAGGGAATTTTTTTCATGTGTGTTTTGGCCATCTGTATTTCTTCTTTGAGGAAGTTTCTTTTCAATTCTTCTCTCCAACTTTTGGTGGGATTGCTTGTTCGTTCTTTTTAAAGATCTATCAGTGGCTTATATATCTGGGATGTTAACCCTTTATCAGATGAGTATTTCATAAATAGTTTTTCCTAGTCTGTGGACTGTTTTAGTATCTTTCTCACTGTTTCTTTTGAGGTGCAGAAGCTTCTTAGATTAACAGAGTTCCATTTGTTTATCTTTGCTTCTACTTGTTTGGGTCAATGTTGTTTTATCCTAGAAGATTCCGTTATTCCATTAGCATAAATGTCATACAGCATTCTGCCCACAGTTTCCTCAATGTACCTTAAGGATGCAGGTCTGATATTGAGGTTTTTAACCCATTTTGATCTGACTACTTTGCTTATCGTTAGAAAGAGTCCTGTGTTTGTTATGAACTAGCCTGCACTTGTATTATCCCCCTTGTGTTAGGTTCCTGTACCTTACCTTTATTTCTTCCTAGTAGTTAGCACTTTTTCCTTATTTCCTTATTTATTTTTGTGCCATAAATGTCTACGTTTAGTGCTTGCTCTTGGCTCTGTGCTCTGGGAACACTGTTGGCGGTGTTCAGGTTACTATACAGAGTACCAGGGATTGAACTCAGGTCTATTGTATGCAAGACAAGTACTTTAGCAGCTATATTCAAAACCTTTGTATTAAACCTTTAAGGGAAGGCAATATTAGGGAAGCAGTCTCTACAGTTTCAATGGTCACTACCCAGAAGAATTTCCGACTCTTAGTTTTGCTGGAGTGATAGCACACAGCTGACCCAGGTTCGATTCCTCCGCCCCTCTTAGAGAGCCCGGCAAGCTACCAAGAGTATCTCACCTGCACGGAAGAGCCTAGTAAGCTACTTGTGGTGTATTCGATATGCCAAACACAGTAACATGTCTCACAATGGAGACGTTACTGGTGTCCGCTCGAGCAAAGCGATAAGCAATGGGATGACAGTGATGCAGTGATAGTTTTAAATTTAACACTTAATGGTTTTATTTGTTTCAGTTTCACCACTCAAATCATTCTATCATGTGTCACTATCTTTTTTCTACACAAACACATTTAAATTGAGCCAAAACTACTCCTTTCCTGTAATTTTGTTAAATTTGTTTTATACATAAAAAGTTTATACAGCAATCTTCATCATATTCACATGGAAATGAACTGTAATTGATTAGCTGAATTAGAAATCAGTAAACCTTTGCAGCCATGTTTGTAAATATATTGCTGTGCTCCTTGTAACTTCCTTATTCTGTCCTTTAGTTGGAATGCAAGAACTTAAATTTTCCAGTTTTGATCTATTAAAAAACACTATGCTTTTTTGAAGTTGACCATCATACTGCATCATTTTTATTCCTGTCCTTTGTACTCTTTAACTCACATAGCAACATTTGGTTGCAAATTTTACATTATCATTCTGACTCCTGTCCTTTGTACTGTTTAACTCACACAGAAGTTTTATTCCATTTGGTTGTAATTTTTATGTTATCTCAGTTTTGAATGACTGCAAAATGGAATGGCTTTTTTTTCTCTAAATTTACATAGTACATTTCTATATTTAGCAGCAGTTTAATTTGACACTTAAAATGAAGTGAGACTATAAACAACTGAAAGATGGTGTTATGCTTAAGTATTTGTAAAGTTTTTTTAGCAATAAAGGTTATCATAATGCAAATATTATTAAATATCTTGAAAATAGACCTGAAAATCAGTATATAAACAAACAAAAATATTCTGCTCATAGCATGTCATCTATGGATGGTACTTTGATAATTACCAAGCTCATTAAGGAAACTAAACCATACTATCAATAGAATCAATAGGCTTAGTGGGCTGCGAAATGTTTAGCAAATAGTTTTTCAAGTGAGATAATATTTAGGATTAATTTGAATCATTTATCACAGGGTGTAGTATGTGTGAGTCTATTATATTGTGAATTAATAGAATATAAAATTTATTTTCATTTAACCTCACCATTTAAATCTGCAAGAAAAAATAATAAATTGAAAAGTGCCTGTTTTGATGAAAAGAAACTGCAGCAAATCGAATTTTCAAACAAATTCTTTATTTTTTTTCTCATAAATGATCAAGAATCTTCAACCAATTTGGAATATGCCTCCACCCCAAATGTGTCATTTTTGAAAATGTATTATTTTAAGGTAGAGAAAATGGTAAAGCCACAAATGCAGAAAGAGCTCTATCCTCTTTGTAGGTACGTAAATCATGGCATAAATTCTCTTTGAGAAATTTGCCTTCTGTACTGTATTGGGAAGAAAGTTACTCATCATCAGAGATGAGTGAATGGACAAACCTTACTAAAATAGCCCTGTCTTCTGTCACTCTATAGATTTTCTATCCACTTTCCCACAATTTATTGTCCTTAAAATGCCCAAATTTTCTTTTCTTTGCGTCTCCACACTTATTTCCTTTTGATCAAATTGCATTTACCTTACCAAGCTGGGTCCAGATGTTTCTTTGAATTGCAATTCTTTTCTTGAAGCTCCCATCCATGCACATAAAAATTTAATATCAATAAAATTGCATGCCTTTTATACTGTTGATCTGTCTTTTGTCAGTTTACTTTTCAGATAAAACCACTAAATCTAGGAGAGTAGAAAAATGTTCTTTCTCTCCTATTTGTAGAAGTATTGTAGAAATCAGTACTGACCAGGGCTCAGGGGAACTTATATGGTGCTGAGGGTAAAAGGAAAGAAGGAAGGAAGGAAGGAAGGAAGGAAGGAAGGAAGGAAGGAAGGAAGGAAGGAAGGAAGGAAGGAAGGAAGGAAGGAAGGAAGGAAGGAAGGAAGGAAGGAAAAAAGATTTTAAAAAGAAGTAAAAGAGAAAAAAGAATAAATTAGTCTCTGTTCATCTTTTGATACCTCGAGAGTTAAACTGTCTCAAAGAAAACTTTTAGTACTATTGGCTGTAGGTGCACAGGGAGACGCAAAGGGGGAGAATGACAACCAGTGAGAGTATGTCACTACCACCATCCTGCTGGCCCACTATACTCTCTTACAATGTTTCAAGAAAGTCAGTGTTCAGAAAAGCCCATAGGAACTCCTTTATAGTGTAAGCATCAAAATCTTGGCAACTCTACCCACATTTTCCATTGTGTTGTCCATTATCACTGAGAAGAATTTCAGAAGACAAATAGGGAAGCAAATGAAAGAGAAAAAATAAACGGATTACACATCCTAAGTTGTGATGTTAGTGACTCCCAGGAATGTGATCCATCTCATAAAACTAAATGAAAAAAATAAATCAGGTACAGAATAGTCATATGTGTTTATTTCAGGCAAGATAAAACATTGCACTTGCATCTCTAAGGCTGATCTTCTCCCCACCTCACCTCCCGAGCAAGTGTTCTCATTGTCATTGCTAGAGCGTTGCCAAAAACGGACTGCTGAACTGTCTCTTGATGTGCATTTTATGGATCCTTGATGAGCTGAAGCTATTTCTTATTTTGATATCTTGGTGTTCGCCACCTGGTGATATTCAGGCATACTCCTGGCTCTGTGCTCAGGGATCACTCCTGGTGGTGCTCAGGGGATTATATGGGGTGCCAGTCAAGTGCCCTACATGCTGTACTATCTCTTAAGTCCCTCACTGTAAAAAACATCTGCCAGGGCAGCCGGGGAAGAGCCCCGACAGTTCTCCCCTTGCTGCACTCTGGTTCAGGGGTGGTCCCGGACCACTCGCCCAGCCTGGGTGGCCCAGGCCATGGGGCAGAAGGAAGAGGAAACAAGGGCCAAGCCGGTTAATTGATCAGTTGCCGTTTATTCCATTCTCTCCAAACACCTGTCCCAGTCTCTCTGAGCTCCCCATTCTAGTCTCACACTGCCCCTCATTTCCATCTCCTTCTGTCTCTCCTGCTCATCTCTCCATGCTCATCTCACAGCCTGGGCTCTCTCTCTCTCCTCTCTGGATTCTGACTCTGACAGCTTCTCTTTCAACCTAGCCTCTCATTCCTTGATCCCAGCTCTCTGGATTCTCTTCTTCCTCACTAGTACTTCCTTACTTGTCTCTCTCCACCTTGACCTCTGGGCCCATACAATACCCAGTCCGGTAGCAAAATCAACATAAGAAAGCCTTTCCTGAGGGCCCACCAGGTTCCAAGGAAACACCACCTAGAGGTATTCCAAAGCCCCTCCTGACTGCCTGCAGGCAAAATATCTCTTAAGGTGCTTTTCTCCTTTCCTCAGACCAAAAACTCAATCAACATTTCAATACTAGTTATTTTTGTATGGGCACAGTAAGAGATACATTGAGGCTTCAAGGGCAGCTCTCCTGGCAACATTTTGCCACGGACTCAGACTATAGCGTTCAGGCCAGATTAATCATTCCTAACCCTAGCAGGGTCCGAATCTAGTTATTACTTTTTGGATCATGACAGCATTTGTCCACCACCAAGCTCTTAACTTATAGTTAAGAATTAGGCACTTTGGCCAGGCCCATCTCTATACCAGGGTAGCACATAGCTCACCGCTTGCCCTGGGTCAATCCTGTCCTGCTTGCCGTGGGTCCATCTTGTCCCTTGATGGGACCCTGATTTTGAGGGTGCTAAGAAGTAAGGGCAGTTGAGACTTTGGTTAAGAGAACAGATGCCCAGGAGGAAAATATCAAATGACTCCCAGGTTACAAAAGCATAGCATTTACTATGATCTTCCTGTGCTCATAAAAAAAAAGGACATTGCTCTGAATAAACTATGCAAAGGACTTAAAGAGAAGAGAAAAACAATATTTACAAGTCAAAAGAGCACAAAGAAAGAAGTTACAAATAAACACAGAGGAATGGGAGCACTGTGATGAGAGTAACCCAAATAAACCTAAGTTACCTCTGGCAATGGTATCCTACATCTCACACATTATTTTGTAATTCCAGTTAATAATTGTAACAAGAGATAGAAAATTCTAAATTTTATATGATGTGACTTTTTGTCTGCTCTTAGTTGTCAAATGTGAACAACAGTCATCATCATCATCATCATCATCATCATCCCATTGTGTCGAATTTCTCAAGCGTTCTCAGTAACCTCTCCATTCATCCTATCCCTAAGATTTTAGAAGCCTCTCTCCACTTGGCCTTCCCAACGATGCCGCATTGGAGGCTCTTTCAGGGTCAGGGGAATGAGATCCAGCTTGTTACTGGCTTTGGCATATGAATACACCATGAGAAGCTTGCGAGGCTCTCCCATGTGGGCAGGAAATTCTTAGTAGCTTGCCAGTTTCTCCCAGAGGGAGAAGTAGGTTATAAGGTATCTTAGAGCTTGCTTTTAAGTCTCTGGATTTTGGCCGTTGATGGGATTTCACACACTTGGGTTCCTCTGCCAGTACCTTCATGCGTGATGCCTGTCCGAACGTGTGGAGAGGGGCCTTGAGCATGGCTGTGGCTAGGTTCCGGAGGTCTTCGGCCGCCGGGAGCTCTTCTCGGGGCGGGAAGGGAAGCTGGAGCCCATCCCCTCGGAAGGGTCCCAGGAAAGACAGCCAGGCACATGGGCAAGAGACTCTGCTGTGAGCAACAGTATTATCTATAATTACTATGCTATACATTATATCCCTACGACACTTATTTTGATAAATTTTATTTATCAAAAAAACTTATCAAATTTATATTCTTTTACTCCCACAGGAACTGTAAGATATAAGTCTTGGTGATCATATCTTAAAGGGAGGACTCTCATTTCCTTAAAAAGAAGACACCCCTGGGTTGTTGGTGATGCATTCACATCACAAAGGGACAGAGAATTGGTTTATAGTTGTATCATTGCTTTGTTTTGTTTGTCTTTCCAGTATGTAATATGAAAAAAAGACTCAAGAGTCCTACAGTGAGATTTTGGATGGAACAAACAGCGCTTTATAAGCATTTCTTAGACTGGCACTTCTCAGAGTTTTATTCTTATCTCAAACCATGCACAAAAAAAGCAATTCAGAATGTACTAATGATCGTGATATCATACCTGAATCCATGAATTATATCAATGAAAACATATGCAGAATCCTTCCTGACAAAGAAGCTAGAGGAATCTTCAATGATTCAATACCATTGGTCAAGTGAATTGAAACAAAGATAAATAAGTGGGAACAAACCAAATTAAAAAAATTTTGCACTTCAAAAGAGATCATCAAAATAAATGACATCTCACAGATAGGAATAAAATATTTGTCTACCATTCATCTAACAAAGGAAAAATATATGAAGTATGTAAGGCACTATATGAAGTATGTAAGTATGTATGTAAGGCACTATATATGAAGTATGTAAGTATGTAAGTATGTAAGGATAGCATGATGGTACAGTTAGTAGATACAGTTAGCTTAATCACATTTAAATTTAACCACTTCTTTCACTTTTTGTGTATGAATTTTCATTTCTTGGGCTACTCACATTGTCCCTTCCTCCTTCTTCATTCTCCTTTTGAAATTCCAAGTCACCTCCATGCAGCTCAAAGTCACTGTCACTGTCACTGTCATCCCATTGCTCATTGATTTGCTCGAGTCAATTCAGTTTATTCTGAGACCGCTCCATGAACAATGTTTTGTTTTGGATTAAAGTGAAATATTTTTATTAACGTTCAGACTCATTTCTTACAGGTCAGATAAAACCTCTTAGCATTTTGATTATACAAACCTATCTTTTCTACATAGTTACAATGATGTATAATATAATTTAGGTTTTCATAAAACATTTATAGATAAATTAGTCCTGTTAAACATAAGAGTTTATTTAAAAACCTAATACTTGGATGCTTTTCTCTGTGCATAATTTAGCAGAGATAATTAGCATGCAACGATCTTTAGTAAGAAACATACGATCTAAGTATTAACCATTAGTGAAGTTCTGTATTTTTATACAGCATTTTACTCTTGGTTTGATCACAGCAAAAATCTTTTAAAATACTGAAATTCAGTATGCCTAAAGACATTAACTGATGAATCAAATATATATTATATATATCACTATAGAACTAAATAATTTTTTAAAACCCTTGAAATTTTCACTAGAACAGACATTTTCTATCAGGATAAGACCACTTTAGAACAAAAAAAGATAAAAGACAGCTCTAAGTGTGTGGCTGTACAGGCGAAAGAAATACTTAAGTTTCCTGGTTTTCTCTCTATTAGCATTCTTGGAAAATAGGAAGCCAAACAAATTTCACTCCAGCAACTCTAACTTGATGGTCATGGGAGTTGACTTGGCTCATGTTTATTGACCACAGCACCAACCTGGTGTGTCCAAGAGGAAATATTTGCATATTGAACTCTAGATATTAATTGCCAGTTATCCTGCAGATATTCTTTTTAAAATTATTTGTCTAATACTTCATTCTAAAATAAGAATTGATTTGCTGCTTGAGTTACAGCAACTATCTATTAGTTGATAGTGAAATGAAGTTCTCGTAAACAGATAAATACAAGATCTCAAAGAAGTTTTAGTGATCTGTTTAAACTGTAGGATACTAACAAGTAAGATATTTCCACAAAAATCTCTGAAGGGAGTAAAAACTTTTTTAAAAATGTAACAAAACAGACATTCTTGAGGGTAACACAACCACCATTGGAAGGTCACACAGATTTTGCAATGTTGTAATCCTGTTCATTGCTAGAATACAGTTGGATCAAAACACTGTTTGTTTATTCTATTTCCACTTTGTGTGCACTTTCTCAAGTCTGAAGGTTATTTCTTTTTTATGATATGAGTGGAATTCTGACAAAGCCCCAAACTACTGAATACTGGAGACATCAATGGGCCCAGTAAACGTTTATGCTCTGATATCTCGTTATTTTTTTTTTCTGTATGAGGGTCTGAATCTCTTGAGATGGAACTACATTTTGTTTACATTCTGGAGAGGTCTTTTTCTCTTTAAAACATTGTCTTTTTAGTCAGGGGTTTTTGCACTTGCAGTGATAAGGATAAGAATAGGGTTGGATTCTGAGCATGTCTCTATATTCCTATTCACCCAAATGAATGAACACATATCTTATTCATAACTTTTATTCTCTATTAGCTCAGGGAGGTTATTCAAGGTCAAAAGTTTGAAGTTTTCTCTTAAATTAACTTTTAACTTTTCTTGAATTTATTTACACAGAGTTTCTTAATTGATCTGCAAGTAGTCTATTTCTTCTATCTCTGTGTGTACCCTGGACAAACTTTGTGACCATGAAAAAGATAACAAAGACAGTTATGATAGAATTTCTGGAATATTCTGTTTCAACACCAATCACTTCGCCAGTGTTCAATATCCCCCACTTCCCAGTTTCCCTCCCTTTCCCCAGCCACTGTGGTAGACACTTTCCCCCTCCACTATTGTTCTACTCTTCTGTTACCTAACATATTCCTCTCTCTGCTACCCCAGTGACAAGCTTCGTACTGAATTCTCTTGCTCTTGGTTTCTATTTCCATTATACTTTGATATCCCCCTATGAGTTTTTCTTTATATCCCATATATGAGAAAGATAATTCTGAGTTTGTTCCTCTCCCTTTGGCTGATTTAACACATGATACTTTCCAGAATGGTACATGTTTCAGCAAATTGTATAACTTTATCTCTTCTTAAGGCTGTGTAGTATTTCATTTTGCATATGTGACATAGTTTTCTTTATCCTGCCATCTGTGGCATTTGGTTTGTTTCCATATTTTGACTATAGTGTATAGTACTGCAATGAACATAGAAGTACAGATAAATTTTCAACTTTGTGCTTTGGAGTCCTTGGTTTATATTCCCAGGAGTGGGATGTCTTGCACTTATGGAAACTCAATTCCTGATTTTAGGATAAATGACTATATTATCTTCCAAAATGTCTGGCTCAGTTGACATTTCCACCAAGAGTGAATGAAGGGTCAGGTCCCTTTTGTCCCACATTGCTGCCAACACTGGTTGTTGTTCTTTTTGAGTCTCTGTAGTGTGAAGTAATATCTCATTGCTGTTTTAGGACCCTCTGCGCCTAAAGACTTTGATTCCAGAGATCTAACACATTCGGGTATCCAGTGCAGCATCGATAGCAATGCACTGGGACTGAGAACTGGGCTACAACTCTGTACTGCCGGGGGTGGATTTTTTTCCTCCCCACCCTGTCTTCCTGCATGGAAAGCAGCGGGCTGGCAGCACCCATGTGGCAGGCGCCATCTTCTAGACTCCAAACCCAGAGGTATTCAGTTTTTACTTTGGGGGCTCCCAGGAACTCATGGGAAGGGGGTGTAACCAGCACGCCCTCGACCCAGATAAATCCGGAGCCGCTGAGCGCGAATCGGACCCTCTGCACCTAAAGACTTTGAATTCAGAGACTTCTTACAGCAATGCACTGAGACTGTGAGCTGGGCTATGTAATTTCTGGCAGAATTTTCCCTGGACTTTATACAGAAATCCAAAACCGCGCGGACGCTACCACGTCTGCGCGACTTAATATTTATAATTGTCAGCAATGTGAAACGGTTCCTTTTGAACAGGTCTGACTTGGGGGGAAACTCCAAATAATAACAGTAAGTTTTTGTTGAAATATTGAAGGTTTTTAATGTAGCAGCCACCTCTCTGGACTGTGAACTAAGCAAAAGCCCCACGCTGGCCGATGCGGCGTGGCGTACACCATACTATGAGGCGCGGGAAGGGGGATGAGGGGGAAAAAGAAAAAAAAAGGGAAAAGGAAAAGAAATAAAAAGAGAGAGTTATGTACTTGTAGCAGTGGGGCTACATATCTCTTCATTTCCAGCAATGAAAAACTAATTATCAAATGTAGTAGGTCTGTCTCTCTTGGATGGAAACTCCAACAACTATAGTGAGTTTTGTGTTGAATTATGGAATGTAATCAAGGTAAAGAAAAAATGAAGTGAAATTCATTAGTTATACAGTAGGAGGTAGGGGGTGGGGGCAGGGGGTATACTGGGGTTTTTGGTGGTGGAATATGGGCACTGGTGAAGGGATGGATGTTTGAATATTGTATAACTGACATATAAACCTGAGAACTTTGTAACTTTCCACATGGTGATTTAATAAAAAGTTAATAAATAAATAAATAAATAAATAAATAAATAAATAAAACATGGAAAAAAAAATATCTCATTGCTGTTTTAATTTGTATTTCCCTATGATTAGTGACATACACCTTATTTTAATATGCTTTTTGCTCATTTGTATTTCTTCTTAGGAGAAGTTCCTGTTCATCTTTTCTTCCCATTTTTGTATGGAGTTGAATGTAATTTCTTATAAAGTTCTACTAGTGCTTTATATATCTTAGCAACTAACACTTTGCCGGATTAGTGGTGGGTAAAGAATTTCTCCCAGTCTATGGGATAACTTTGTATTTTGGTTATAATTTCTTTTGAGGTACAGAAACTTCTTAGTCTGATGTAGTCTCATTTGTTCATCTCTGTTTCTACTTGCTTGGTCAGTGAAATTTATCCAAAAATTCGACTCTAGCTTCAATGTCATGTTCTGCCTGCAATTTTTCTTTATAATGTCTGTCAACTTCCTCTATTTGAAATCTAGTAGGTCTTTATTTTATTCATTAGATCAGGATAAATACACTTGCTTTGTCCCCATTTGTTTTATAATTTACATATATGATGCTTTTGTAATTAAAACTGTCCTTTTCTCCTACTAGTCTATATGATATTAATTTACTTGATCAATCAGCTTTCCCTTTCAAAACTCAGGGGAGTAAGATAAAATTTATCAGAACCTACACAGGGAAATGTATAAATTTTAGTTAAATGTTACTGCTATATGACAATTCTTGGGACACAGAAAGATGGGATAATTTATTAATTTTTGGCATTTCTAATAGCAAAAGCTCTGGGAAAAAAATCTCCATTGTCAGAGGGAATACTTTACAAGATAATGATATCTTTCCAAAACTTAAACAATAATAGCAACAACAAGCAAAACACCTAGTATAGTGATATACAGTTGCTTGCTAAATGAGACATAATAGCAAGCAAGATAAGTGGTGCTTGGCTAGAAAATATAGCTTGTGACAGGAAAAGTGGTGGGAGGTTTTGGCACTTTTGTTGTGATTGTGGTATGGTAACATTTTACATCAAAAATGCAAATATTAGCACTAGTTTAAGTCATGGAACTGTTATTGGAAGCCCAAATGTTACTGGAGAACGTGGTGAAGCTCTGTCTCTATTCAAGGTTTATGTCTCCTAAAAAACAAACTCACTCAGGAAACTCAAGAGAGCATAGTATGACCTAACTTATATTGAAAGGTGAAAAGAAAGAAAAACACATTATAGAGGATTTTGGAACAAAATGCTTGAGAGTGAATAGCAGCAACTAACTTGTACCATTAGTGTACTTTTTATTTGACTGTCTCTTTGTTCTCCTTATTTGGGCTTTCCTGCCACTGTTGCACTCTGTGTGTGAAACCATCTTCGACTCTTACTATCAATATGTAACCTACCCTTAAGAGGAAGAGATACAGTCAAAACTATAAAATAAAAAACATTAAAGTAGTTCTGGGTCTACTGGTTCAGATCTAAACCAATACTTTGCCTTTCTACCAAAGAGGAATCAAAGGCCTCTTATATAACTATGTTGAACACTACTATAATCATGGGACTCAGACTATAACAATAACACTTAAAATGTATGTATTGAGGCAAGAGTATTAGTATAGAAGTTAAGGCACTTGTCTTGCATGCAGTCAACCAGGGTCTAATCCCCAGCATCCCATATGGTCACCTGAACACCCCCAGGTGTAAACAGAGCCAGGAGTAACTCCTGAGCATCACCAGATGTGGCCCCCAAATAAACAAAAAACAAACAAGTTTTGAAATAATGTGTGTGCCTGTCAAGAAATCATTTTAGGAGGTAGGAGAGAATAAGTGTGATGATAGATGGGGACACAGGGTGGTGGGATTGGAGGTGAGAAGAATGCAAGTTTGAAATCTATTATAAATCAGGGTGTCAACATTGTAAAAAATATATAAAATGTGCCACTTGTAATACTAATTAGTTTTTACACTACAAACTTCTCTTGTGACAGAAAATAATTTTACATACAGCAATATGAGGGGAAAGAGAGAGCACCAAGAGTACTCATCAGAGAGTTGAGAGACAGGTGACTCCCAGATGACCAATGCATCCTTAAGTTACTGGCACTGTCACTGTCATCCCGTTGCTCATTGATTTGTTCGAGCAGGCACCAGAAACGTCTCTCATTGAGAGACTTATTATTATTGTTTTTGGAGCGATAGCACAGTGGTTGGGCGTTCGCCTTTTACGCGGCCGACCAGAGTTCAATTCTTCCGCCCCTCTCGGAGAGCCCGGCAAGCTACCGAGAGTATCAAGCCTGCGCGGCAGAGCCTGGCAAGCTACCTGTGCATATTGGATTGGATATGCATTCTTAAGTAAAAGAAATAAATAAAGTACACATATCAGGTTGAGAAACAGGTGGCCCTGGATATAGAGAAACCACTTCTATATGAATTAATCTCATTATTGTAAAACAAATTTAAGTGAGAGAAATAAGATATATTATGCAGTAACAATGGTAATTTTTACCTGATCCCTATATTCCTGGATAGTAAGGAAGCTATCAATGTCTTCACACCCTCTGTGTTCTATCAGACTTCTTATAAAAGCAATAACAGCAATAATAAAAAACTGTACCTTTTATTATATTAGTCAAATAAAACACACTCTCATAATTGTCTATTACAAGGTCAAACAGAGACCCTCAAAATACACACTATTTTTATCACAATAAGTTATTGGTACTGTTCTTTTCCCCACTGATCAACTGAAGCAAAATAATCCTAGAAAACTAAGAAGATGGTGGATTTTTTGTCCCCCAAAACATCTTACTCTCAAGTTGGGTCAGGAGATTTATATTGAGATGGCTTGGGAAGTATAGTAGAAGAAATATATACTGTGGTTAGGGGAGATGGGAGACCTTTTTTCATGAAGTTCAGGATGTCATAAGTGGTTAATGAATACTAGGATTAAGGATCTGCTTCTTGAAAAACTTTGAGATAACATGGTTTAACAACAACAGCATCTTCCAAGGTCTGCATAGTAACCTCTCAAGAATATTTTCATAAGCCCCAGTATTTCTTCTCCTCCACTACATCCAAAACTGAAACTGGTTTAACATTAAAAATATAGTACATGAGAACATTGTTTAGATCTGATGAGGAGGGCAAGGGGAAAATGTGAATTAAATATTATAATGCCCATATATGTGAGAAACAAAATGAAATCTTTACTTCCTGATGACTTACCCTTTCTCAAGTTGCCTTAAGTTTGACAATTTCAACATGAGAAAGCAAACAATCTCCTTACCCTTCAAAAAATATGCTGAGATAATTATAAAGCATTTTCAAATCTATATACTATGGCATTGTACCACCTTTTAATCATATATATATATATATATATCTGTGGTTTTTCTCTTTATTGCTGTTTAAAAGAAATAATAATTTTCAAAAATCTTGAGATTTGAGGATATTATTGTCATAGATATGTTAAAAGTGCACATTTTCCTTTCTACAATAATTTTTATGAGTAAAATCTCTTGACTGAAGCTGGATTTTTTTTTTATTTGACAGTGATTATGGAGGTAGGCAAAGCAGTTCATGGAGTATTACAATCCCAAATCAATGCTTAAATATATCTGATATATATGTCTGATATTTTATCAGACATATATTAAATATGTCTGATATATTATAATGAGTAAAAGAGGTTTAAATTGTTAAAAAATGCTCTCAGGTCTAAGTAAGAGGAAGGTACTTTAGCCTTGGCCCAAGGTGTGATTGGAGGTGTTTCCATGAAGAGAGAAAATTTTGGTGTGAGCTGGCGATATATTAATTTAGAACATACTAAATTTAAAATAACCTTAAGTAATTTACTTAGAGTAAGATGAGATTATGAAACTTGGGGAGACATGTAAATATGCAAAGCTATAGCATACTTTTATTACAGAAGCGTTAGTGCTTTTTTCACATTCACACTGCAATATAAGTTTTATTCACCTTCAAAACAAGCATTGTGGTTCACCTTGCTCCAGTTTTGACCCCCTTTTGTTTCTCTTTGGTCTCTTTGTCTTATAATATATGGGCACTGACCAGCCCTGTTCAATGGTTGGAAGTCTGCCCTGAGTTTGTGGGGGATGAAGATCAGTTAGGATAGAGAAGGTACAAGTAATAGTAATGATCATTCTAGAAAAGAACTGAGTGTTGAAGGTAGGTAAAGGAATATACATGATAACTTTAAAATATCTGTATTGCAAACTCTCATGTGCAAGGGGAAAGAGAGAGACAGAGAGAGGGAGAAAGAAGGAGAAAGAGAAAGAGAAAGAAGTAAAGTGCCTGCCATAGAGGCAGGAGGGGTTTGAGTGAGAAGGATACTAGGGATGTTGGTGGTGGTAAATGTGTACTGGTGAAGAGATGGGTGTTGGAACATTATATCACTGAAATCCATCATGAACAACTTTGTAACTGTGCAACTCACTGTGATTCAATTAAAAATTAAAATAATAGAAAGATAAAATAAAACATACAGGCACTAATATGCATATTATGAATGTATATATATTATATATATATGAAAGTATAAACACATCAATGAAAAACTATATGGGTACTTCTTAGTCTTCTTGTTAGTGAGCAAGTATTAGGGATTCCATCTGCTCTCACATCTATATTTCTTATAAACTCTCATCCCTCTTCCCCCTTGCATCTACCCCTTTACCCCATCTACTCCAGTCCATGGAGTGACTCTCAATTATAATAATATTATCAGGCATTCTATGTTTAATGTTAAGCCAGGTTCAGTTAGGATGGGGTAAGGGAGAACAAGTACTGCGCTTCAAGGAAAAATTCTTGAAGTTTCCATGCATACCCTGCAGGAACATGTTATTTAACCAAGTTTTCTCTAAGTATTCATTAACCACTGATACCATCCTGAGCTGCCTCAAAGCTGACTTCCTTTATCTCCTGACCAACAACCATGCACTCACACATTTCTTCTAATTTAATTATCATTGATCCCAACATAACCTCTTAGAACCAACCTTAGAGTCAGATACATGGTTGGGGGAAATGAAAGACACTGTTTTCTCAGATTTCTAACACCTGAGTAAAGCTATTATGTGTGTGTGTTGGGGGGAGGGGGCATTATATCAACCATTGTCTCTTTAGTAATTGCCCTTCCAGGGTGAACACCTGAATTTGGATTCAAACATTCTCAGCATTCTCAGAGACTATAGCTTCATTAATCACATTTAAGTAGCTGCTAATTGCAAAATAATGAAATTTCAAAAGCATCAAATTATTTAGGAAACATTTATCACAGTACAGTACTGCCAAACCTTGGCAACATATTTACTATTATATGTAAGAGGATGGGTAGAGGAACTACAAAATTCCTAAAGGCTTTAGTAGGTATTACATTGGAAGTCATGGGGTATAAAAAATCCAGAGGTATTAGAAGGAGAGATAAAGGTGTGGGGGAGGGGAAGTAACAATTCAGGAAAAGAATAAAAGGAAAATAAAGAAGAAACTAAAAAGCATGTTATTAATTCACATACATAAAAGGTAATATCAAAGGGCATTGTGTTTGGTGATGCCTATAATTATGTCAAAGACATCCCAGGCTTTTTACGTTGGTAGTTTAATTCTAAGACTATTTAAAAAATATTGGGAAGTTTCTTAGCTACATAACATTAGCTTGGCTTACTCTATTATTCACCATGCAGTAGTTATAAATAAGCTCAAGTTTAGTTTTAAGGATCAAATTATGAAGAATACAGCTGTGTGGGCTCTCCGAGAGGGGCGGAGGAATCAAACCCGGGTTGGGTCGGCCGCATGTAAGACAAAACTTAATGGGCTGGAGCGATAGCACAGCAGGTAGAGCGTTTGCTTTGCATGTGGCTGACCTGGGTTCAATTCTTCCGCCCCTCTCAGGGACCCGGGCAAGCTACCGAGAGTATCCCGTCCGCACGGCAGAGCCTGGCAAGCTACCTGTGGCATATTCGATATGACAAAAACAGTAACAAGTCTCACAATGGAGACGTTACTGGTGCAAGTCGATGAGCAAGTCGATGAGCAATGGGATGACACCTTTATGATTATATTAGTGGAGTATCTTTTATACTGGTACCTGAAAATTTGCCATGTATTTTAAATTAATAATGCTAATCATCCTGCCCTAAAAAGAACTTTTGTACACTAGAAACATGTTTGCTTATAAACAAGATCTAAGCCAAAAGGGTAACAGAACTAAGATAGTTTATTTATAAACTAAGGGAGTTTATTTTAGTTTCAGACATCTTTGGAACTAAGGATCTCCATTACACACTACACAAGTGTTTCATAGAAGTTAACTAGCTATACTTATTTTAAACATTTCATTGGACTGTTCCTTCTCAGTCACTTGGATTAGCTTTATATCCACCAGTTTCATTCAAGATGTAGTGAAATAAAAGATTTCATCTTATATCTGATTCATATTTCCATGTAGTGTTATGCCACAATTTTTATCTAATTATTGGGCACTTATGTGATTTTCAATATTGGCAATTGTAAAGAGTGCTAAGGAGTGCAAATATATTTTCAAAGCAATGTTTTTGTATTGTAGGGGTAAATTTCAAGGACCGGAATAAAGAAATGAAAATGCTAACTAACCAGTGATCAAGGAGAAATCAGAGAGGAGATCAAAAGATTTCTGGGAACAAATAAGGATGAAGATAACAGTTAACCAGAATTTGTAGGGCACAGTTAAAGCAGCATTGAGGAAAGTTCATAGCTATTCAAACATATATTAGGATAGAAGAAAGAGCCCTCATAAATAACCTTACCACACAGCTTAAGAAACTAGAAAAAGATTAATGAAAATTTCCCAAGGTAGAAAGAAGGAAGGGAATCTTTACATTTTGAACAGAAGATAGCTTACATCCAATGTGACAATCCAAAAGATTAATGAAACAAATAACTGGTTCTCTAAAAAATAAACAAATTAATAAAACACAAGACTAACAAAGAAAGAGAGGACTTTAATAAACTGAATTAGAAATGAAAGGTGAGTCATCACAACAGATACCACAGAAACTCTAAGGATCATTAGTAACCACTTTGAAAATCTTTATGCCATAAAACGAGACAACCTATAGAAAATGGATAACTTAATTGTGTTACAGCAAATTTCATGATTGCGTCTTTCTTTACAACAGAATTGTATCCCACTGTGTATTCATACCAAAGTCTCTTGATTTATATATATGCAGTTAGGAATTTGGCTTTTGTTTCCTTACTTACTATTATACTAAGCCTGACAATGAACACAGGTGTTCATATATCCTTTCAAATGAAAATTGTTGTGTTTTCATGTACAAGTTTAGAAGTAGAATCACTGAATTGTATGGGAGTTCGATGATTAAATTTTTCAGTGTTCTCTACACTACTTTCTTTAGAAGCTGAACCAGACAACATTTGTACCAACAGTGAGGGGTACTTTCTAACCACATGTCAGGGAACACACGTTGTTTCCAATTAATTTGATATATGCCATTCTCATGATATGATATGGTATATCAATATTTATATGCATATTTTCCGAATTGATGATGAGCATTTATTCATATGCCAAGTAGCCATCTTCTTTAAGGAATTGTCTTTTCATCTACGCTCCCCACTTTTGGATAGAGTTACTGGATATTTCTTTTAGAACACTTTGTGAGTGCTTTATAAGCACTGGCTATTAGCATTTTATCTGTAGCAGTGTGTGCATTTTCTCCTTTCAATAGGTGTCTTTATTTTAGCTTGAGTTCACTTATTTATCTTTGTTTTTGTTTTGTTTGGAGATCACCCCAGTGGTACTCAGAGCATACTCCTGGCTCAGTGCTCAGGAATCAGTCAGTGGATCATACGTGTAGCTAAGAATCAAACCTGTGCTAGCTGCATGCAAGGCAAGCACCCTGCTCTCTGTATTATTACTCTAGCTCCCTCTGCAGTTTCTTATATTTGGTATACAAAGAAGCAAAGTAGCAAGATAGGCAATCACTGTCACTGTTCTGTCATCCAGTTGCTCATCGATTTGCTCGAGTGGGCATCATTAACGTCTCCATTGTGAGACTTGTTGTTACTGTTTTGGGCATATCAAATACGCCACGGGTAGCTTGCCAGGCTCTGTACACTCGGTAGCTTGCCAACATCTCCGAGAGGGGCAGAGGAATTGAACCTGGGTGGGCCGCGTGCAAGGCAAATGCCCTACTCGCTGTGCTCGATAGGCAATAGTCAATGAAAATACACCTTGAGGTTTTTCCTACACATTTTAGTCTGATTAGCAGGAGGGGCAATTTATGGACAGTGCTGGAAGAACTTGCGCTCTTCTGTTGGGTTTGGTGCAATAGTATTGTATGTCTAAACCACTGTGGCACTGTAGCACTGTCGTCCTGTTCTTCATCAATTCGCTCAAGCAGGCACCAGTAACGTCTCCATTGTGAGACTTATTGTTACTGTTTTTGGCATATCGAATACGCCATGGGTAGCTTGCTTGGCTCTGTACTCTCAGTAACCTGCCCAGGTCTCTGAGAGGGATGGAGGAATCGAACCCGAGTCGGCCACATGCAAGGCAAACATCCTACCCGCTATGCTTTGCTCCAGCTAAACCAATAACATTAACATTATTTTAAATCGTTATAATCCATTATGAAAAATGAGATATCATTTTGGGGAAAAGGAATAATTGGGTTTTATTCACTACTATGGATTTTTATTTTTCTCTAATTGAGAATGGTGATGTATGCTGTGCAACTGGTATCTTTTAATGTGGGTTTCTCTGTGTGAAGCACTGCACTGCTGAAAGGTGAAATAACATGTGCAATCACACACACAATTACACGCACACACATACACACATACACACATATCGCACAGCCAGTACCAGGTAAGCAATGGCCCAGATTTATAGCATCACCACTAATCTTGGAATAGATGTAAGTCAAGATAAGTCACTGAAATGCATTGGCCCAGTTCTACAGATCCTGGAATTTCTGGTATCAAGCATTTGTGGCTATACAATACCTCCAAGTTCCAGAATACTCATAGCCCAGTATAAGCACACAAAATTAAACGGGAAAGCAGCAAAGAGGCCAACTGAACTCAATGGACAAAAACAATAACACAGAAGCCTCAACTAGCAACAAAGAACTTAGTAAAAGTCAGACAGTGACTTAATGACCCCGTGGTGAAATATAATAATTTTCACAAATTTTCTTTTAAAGTATTTTTTGAAAATTCTATTAATAGTTTGTTGTAATAAAAAATAAAATAAATTAGTTGATACCTGTAAGGAGACAGGCTTGAGGGATGGGTGGTAACCTGGGGACAGTGTTGGAGAGAAGATCACATTCTGCAGTATGATGCAGATGGATCTGATGACTTGGAAAATGTAAATGTGGACCCTGACCACTGACTCCAGGGTGGGATTGGTGTTGGGATCTTGAATGTCTAAAACAACTCTATTTTGAACAACTTTGTAAACCACTGTATTTAAATACAGAAAAAATTCATACACACACAGAATTCTCTAGCTCTGTGAAAAATGCTATAGCAATGAAAGCTACCTTATGGAATAAACCTCTTGCCTGAGTTTTACCAAACTCATCTGTATATAGCGCTGCATTTTTGAATAGAATTAATTTTCTATCACGTAGAATAATAGTCTATTTTAATATTAACTATTTTAATGTACTTGAATTATATAATATCTTACATGAAATGCCAATTTGAGACCAGTATCTGGTATTTTGCTACTGTTGTTAATCTCCAAATGTTGCCTAACTTAAATTTCCCATGCAGTGTTGATGAAAGGCTTTCCTGCACAAAATAAAAATAGCCAGATTAAGAACAAAAGCTTTCTGATTGATTTTCCAATTTTCATTGACTGATAGATACACCACAGAATTGACCAAGTCATAAATGTGCTAAATTTTGGATAATCAGAGTCCAGTCTGTTCAATAACATAGCTATGTGGCAATTTTAAATTTAATGTTAAATAAAACAAAAATTCAATCCTATGTCACACCTAAAACGTATTTGAATGCACTGACCTTTGAGATGAGCTGCTTTTCAGTTATCAAGTCTTCAAGCTTATCAACATTAAACTTGTTAAGGCCCCCTTCTTGGAGATGTAGACTTTCTGACAACCAGCAATATTGAACTCAGACATCTATAGGACTTTGAATCACTGGCTCTTTGTTCTGCAGTGTGATGCAGATGGACACGGTGACTTGAAAAATGTAAATGTGGACCCTGACCACTAGCTCCTGGGAATCTCTAAGGGCACTTCATATTGCTGTCTTGAGCCCATGGTTGGGTAGAGAGGTTAAAAGGTTTTGAAGTGGTGGGGAATGTGCACTGGTGGAGGGATGGGTGTTTGATCATTGTGTGATTGTAACCCACACATGAAAGCTTGTAACTATCTCACGGTGATTCAATAAAATTTTTTTTAAAAAAGAATGTTTTGAAGTTGCTGCCTTGGCAATATTATTTTAGAAAAGACTGCCATATTCTAAAACATTAACTATAAAACTTCTAGTTTTCATGACCAAACAGAATAAAGCATGTGAGCCTCCCAAATACATTCACAATTATTTTCTTATTTGCTTAAGCTCATTCAATTGTTCCATGTAGCTTGCTCACTAAAATCCAGTATCTAAGTGAATTAATAAGTAAATGCTATGTAGTTATTAACTTGTTTTATACAATTTCTAAAGCTCTGTCATTTCACAGCAAAGAAAATTTCTTGAAACCTAAATTTTAATATACGTATGAACCTAAGATATTTTTCTACTTGCCACTTTAAATATTTTGCGGTAATTTTTCCCTTTTTTTGCCATATACCTGGCAGAGCACTATATAAGTTTAATGGGTACAAATTAATGATTTGACACACACGCATATATACCATGAATTACTACAATACAGTTATTTAAAATTCACCATTTATACATATATATACATACAGATACATGCATACTTTCTACTTATGATAACTCATTTATACTTAACTATGTTCATATATGCCATCTCACATTTACAACCATAGTTATCATGTTACATATTACATATTTATTTTAACTATTTATATGCGTTTTGACCAACTTAAAATGATTGCCACTTGCTCCAAACTAAGCCTCTGGTAATCTTAAATATGATCTTTTATCTGAGATTTTTTTCTTAGATCCCACATTTAACTAAAATGAAAATGTAGTATGTCATATGTTAATTTATTTCACTTAGCATAATAATCTTTAAGACTCATTTATGTTGTGAATGTCAGGACCAACTCTTTTTGTAACTGAATAATCAGTTGTATGTACACACAGAGTCATGTGTCATGGTAGACATCATTAAGCAATTTCATAATTGTGTGAATGCCTGAATATGTATTCACACATATCTAGATCACATGGCCTTCTGTATAGCTAAGCTACATATGGGGAACCACCATTATATATACCATCACATCCTTTGTAGGATGACATTACTTTGTCCTCTCCTCCCTTGCTATGAGAAGCTTGTCCTGGTTTTTCCCGGAGTTTAGGCTTACCCCAGTCTCACCCTTCAAGGTGTTCCTGAATCTCTCCCATCCCTTTGTTTAGCTGTAATCACTTCTCTATGCTCTCTTCCCCAAAAAGAGTTAATCAGCTTCTCCCCCTAATCTGACTCTGCTAATTTGTAAGGTCAGACCTTCCTAGGATACTGAATTTATATTATAAGTTACTATTGCCTTTCTCCTTTTCTTATGCCTTTTGAATAATTTACTTTAAAGCAATGTCCTTTTTGTATAGGCACAAGAAGACAATATTATGCTTTTGTAACTTGGGACTTAATTGGCTTCGAATATTATTCATTCCCAGGCATCTGCTTTCTCCATTTAACCCTCAGTTGCCCTCAGTTCCTAGTACCCCAAGAGCAGGGTCTCGACAAGGGATGGGATAGATCCAGGGCAAGCGGTGAGTTATGTGCTACCCTGGCATCGAGATGGGCCTAGCCAAAGTGCCTAATTCTTAACTATAAGTTAGGAGCTTGATCATAGACAAATGCTGTCATGATCCAAAAGTAAGGATGAGACTAGGACCCTGCTAGGGATAGGAAAGACTGATCTGGCCTGAGCACTGTAGTCTGAGATTGAGATGGCCCCAGGAGAGCAATTCTATAAGCTTTAATGCATCTCTTATTGTGTCCATACAAAATGATTAATATTATGAATGCTTATATGTTTGCTGGATGAGGAGAGGAGAAACACACTTATGGGACTCCGCCCTTGGGTGGATCCTCCTGCTGAAAGAGAATCAGTCCTAGGAGAAGCATCCCCTGAGGGAAAGGAACCTTACCCTATTGATAGTGACCACACCTATGTGTATGCCCCAACTCCCTCATGCTGGGGGGATTTAACTAGGCTGTAAGAGTGGGTTAGGGGGCCAGATCCAGAGATCCAGAGAAAGATCCAGAGCCGGGAGAGAAGCAGAGAGAGAGAGAATAAAATAAACTGATTGAGCAACCAGTTTGGCTTTCTTCCTTCCATCGCCTGCCCCTGACCGACAGCCACACACAGCGGTTCCAGGGCATTGAATGTGGGCGGTGAGACAGAGCCGCCCGGAGAGCCCGCGAGTGCACACACCCCTCGGCATGCTTTAGTTTTTTACAATCCTTGACTGATTATTTGTTACTCAATGTATGACTGTATACACCACAAATTCTTTACACAATTATTCACTGATGGATGCCATTAATTAATTGCTTTTGTTTGTTTGGGGGTCACACACGCAGAAGTCCTCAAGGTTTACTGTTGGTTTTGTACTTGACTATCACTCCTCACAGGGTTTGGTGGATCATATATAGTATGGGGAAGAACCTGGTTAGGTCACATTAAAGGGAAGTGCTTTACTCATTGTACTCTCTAGCCCTAATCCATGTGTTGTTTACATGTTTTGGATATGGTAAATAGTTCTACACTCAATATAGAGGTTCGGATATATTTTCAATAGTAAGCTTTTACTGTTTTGGATATATCCTCAGAGCTATAACGATGAAATGTTATAGTCGTTATATATTTTAAATGCTGAAAAACATTCATATTGTTTTCCACAGTGGCCATACAATTTCTAACCCTACCAGTAAAACACAGGCTACTCAATTCCAGTTTCCTTGGAGAAAATCTTTGTTACCTCTTGTGTTTTAATGATAGACATTCTTTTACAGATGATCTTTCTGTGCTCTTAATTTTCTTTTCTCTAGTGATTAGTGATAACGTGCTTACTTTTTAAAAGCACAAGTTTTTTCGTATTTTTTTCAAACTTAAAACTAGATTATTTGTACTTTTGATATTTATGAATCCTATGTATATTGCCAATATTTACTATATAGTATCTATGTAATTTGCATTTTCTATTGCGCTTATTTGCTATTATTTCTTTTGTCTTAAAAAATAAATTTTAGCTTTATATAGTCAAAAATGTTAATTTTTTATTTGTTTCTTGTGATTTTAGTCACATCAAAAGAAACAGTAGCTTACGCTCATGTATACATTTATATTTTTCTCAACTAGAAATTTTTTACGGTTTTAGGTTTTACAAACAAGTTTTAGTTATTTCATTTCAAGTTCTATGAGTAGTGTAGGTAGTTAAGTTCTTTTACATGGAAATTTTCCAAGTACCAGTTATTGAACAGACTGCTTTTTTTTTTTTTTTTTTGGTATTTACGCTACACCTGGAGGTGTTTATGGCTTTCTTCTGGCTCTTTACTCAGAGATCACTTCCAGTATGCTTGATAAGTTCAATCAATTATGGTGTAAGGAAATGAATCCAGGTCAGCTGTTGCAAGCACCCTACTTAGGTGTATTGTTTCTCTGCCCCCAGAATCAACTCTTATCACTGCTCTCTTTTTTTTTATTAAATTGAAACAGTTAGTCCCCATATGTAGTCAAGAATTTTGATCACATTTATACATTTTGTATTACACTACCACCCTCCTATTTGGCGATAGCACAGAGGGTAGAGCGTTTGACTTGCAAGCGGCTGACCTGGGTTTGATTCCTCTATTCCTCTTGGAGCCCAGCAAGCTATCAAGAGTATCCTGCACGCACAAAGAGCCTGGCAAGCTCCCCGTGGCATATTGGATATGCCAAAAACAGTAACAACAAGTCTCACAATGGAGACGTTACTGGTGCCCACTCGAGCAAAACGATAAACAGATCAACGGTGCTACGGTGCTAGTTTCTCTTGTTGAACTGTTTGTAATGGTTTGTTTTCTTTTCCTATTACTTATAGAAATCATTTTTTTCTAAAACAGATTGAATAATGTAATTCTCCTATCAAACGTCTTCTATGAAAAATATTTTCAATTAAATTCTCCCAGCACCTTTAGAATAAAATGCAAAAACTTCACATACTAAAACAAGCTTTTAGCAGAACCAGGCAGATATTTGGGCTAAGATTCATGTCTTGCATGATGTCAATACCTGTTTGATCCCTGGCGTTGCATGGTCCTCTGATCATGACTATGAGTGGTAGGCAAACACAGAGCTAGGAGTAGACCTTGAGTCATGCATCGTGTGGCCCAAACAACCCTCAACCCTCAAGAAAATAATCATTTTACAATCTCATTAAAGCTGGGTCCAGGGGGCTGGAGCAATAGCACAGCAGGTAGGGCGTTTGTCTTGCATGCAACCAACCCGGGTTTGATTCCCAGAATCCCATATGGTCCCCTGAGCACCGCCAGGAGTAATTCCTGAGTGCAGAGCCAGGAGTAACCTCTGTGCATCGCCGGGTGTGACCCAAAAAGGAAACAAAACAAAACAAAACAAACAAAAAAATTGGGTCCAGATCCACAGAACAGCAGGCAGGGTGCTTACTTTGCACGTTGCCAATCTGTGTTGGATCTTCAGCAACACATATGGCTCCCAGTCTGGCAGGAATAACCCTGAGCACAGAACCAAGATGAATTGCTGAGCACAATCAGGTGTTGCCTCTAAATCAAAACAACAACAATATCATTAAAACATTTTTTTTCATTTTTATTACATTTGTCATCTCTGTTCTCTAATAATAAAGCTATTTGCTTACTTTTTAAAGGTATCACTGTAGAATTGTTGTCCCACGGTTCATCGATTTGCTTGAGCGGCCACCAGTAACGTCTCCATCGTGAGACTTGTTGTTACTGTTTTTGGCATATCCAATACGCCACGGGTAGCTGGCCAGGCTCTGCCATGCGGGCTGGATACTCTTGGTAGCTTACCAGGCTCTTTAAGAGGGACAGAGGAATCGAACCCGGGTCTGCCATGTGCAAGGCAAACGCCCTACCCGCTGTACTATAGCTCCAACCCCTATTATATGTATAAATGCCTCCATATTCTTTTTATACACATTCTACTTACAAAGCCTTTTCTGCCCATTTACATCACTTGGGGAAATTATGTATATAGTTCAAAGTTTAACTCAAGGTCAGAGTTTTCCTGTGAAGACTTTTTTAATTGCCTCACTTTTCTAGCTATCCCCATTCCTCTCCAGGCAAAATAGTTTCTCTATCCTGTTTTCTTATATATTCTCATAAAACTTTTATCTTATTTTGCACAGACTATCATGAAATATGTAATCCAGATTGAAGGCACATAGACAGAAACAACTAAGGGTTCAGACAGACATGTTTGTGCAGATTCTTATGAACTTCTGTGACAGAATCAAGCGTAGTCTATTTGCTGCAGAGTCTTCTGAAAAGTAACTCCAGCTGTGTCCTTTACTGCGGTTTAAACATATCTAGGCATGTCAGACAAATCTAAGTATCAAATAAACAAAGACTTATTTGGAGGAAAGAACAAGATAATTTAACCTATAAAGAAAAATAAGGAAATCACTATAAGCATACATTTCAAATAGAAAGAATTTGCAGAGAGAAATAGTTTTTGTAAAAAGGAAACCCTCTAATATTTGAATTTTCAGGAAGATACTAAAAGATAAAAACCAGTGCATGATAAAATAAAATCGATGTACAATTTTATTTTAGCTTAATATGCTTCTTTTGTTTTTTGTTTGGGGGGAAATTATTATTTTTTAAAATTTTTTTAAATTTTATTTTATTATATTGAATCACTATGAAAAAAATACAAAGCTTTCAGGTTTAAGTCGCAGTCATACAATGATTGAACCCCCATCCCTTCATTAGTGCACATGTTCCACCACCAATAACCCCAATATACCCCCCTCCCACCCAGCCCCCACCTAAGTAGCTAATGATCTTCATTTTATTCTCTATACTTTGAATACATTCAATATTTCAATAGAGAACTCACTATTATTGTTCGGAATGTTCCCCCAACAATCAGGCCTCCTGAAAAGGCATCATTTAATAATTTATTTTCATTGCTGAGAATGAAGATTCTATGAGCTCACACGGTAGCTGTCGCGACTGCGCAGTTTTGGATTTCTGATATTTTAGTTCAGTTCACAGTCTAGATGCATTTCTGTAAGAAGCCGCTCTGGGTGCCAAAATGGGTTAGAAGACCTCTTGGATCATAGTCTTTAGGAGCAGAGGGTCTGTTTCATGAGCAGCAGCTCTGGATCTTATCTGGGCCGAGGGCGTGCCAGTAACGCCCCCATCTCATGATCGCCTATGAGCCACAGCATTGCAAAGTTCCTACCTCTGGGTGGAAGTCTTAGGGGGTGGCTCCCGCCATGTGGATGATGCCGCCACTGCCATTTTCTGAGCAGAAAAACAGGGTGGAGAGGGAAAATCCCTCCCCGGGTGGCACATAGTCATAGTACAGCTCATAGTCTAGATGCATTTCTGTAAGAAGCCGCTCTGGGTGAAAAATGGGTTAGAAGACCTCTTGGATCATAGTCTTTAGGAGCAGAGGGTCTCTACTTATTAAGCTTCTTAAGGGCCATGATCCCAGAGACTTGTATCACTTGTAGCACTTGTCATCCCATTGATCTTTGATTTGCTCGAGCAGGTGCCGTTAACGTCGCCATTTGTCCCTGTCACTTGCTAGTGCAGCTCAATGATATCTTCTTGCTCCAGGAACAGGAAGAGCCTCAAATCGTTCATTCACAGATTTGACAAAGAAATCTGACCATCTATTTGGTGGGCGGCCACGTAATCTAATGACGTCCCGTGGAATCCAGTTAGTAACAGCTCTAGTCCTGCAGTCGTCTCTGAATCCCATTACATGAACGGCCCATCGATTTTTGATGCCTTGGCAAATGAGACAGCATCCCTGATTCTTGACTGTCGACGGAGGTCAGAACTCCAGATACTTTCTCTCACTTGAGTGAGATGTGATAGTCCTAGCATAGCTCTTTCAATTCCTCTTTGGGATACCCAAATAGTGTTTTCATCTTGTTTGCATAGGGCCCAGGTCTCTAAGGCATATGTTAGTGCAGGAAGAATGGTAGAATCGAAAAGATGTGCCCGGAGTCAGAGGTTCTTTGTCCTCATAACCACTTCTTCGACGCTCTTGAAGGCATTCCACGCTGCTCTCTTCTTCCTGTTCTTGTGTCTCTGGGATCACAGCAGCTTTGTGTATCTGGGTCGAGGAATCAACATGAGGAACGACTTGGCACCAGAACGAATCTCAGAACCCAGCGGATTTTGGCAGAAATGCATCCAGACTTTGCAATAGACTACTGATGCTGGGCCACCTAAGGTGGGAAAAGGTGTTTTCTCTCCACTTATCTACCTTGGCAGCCTCATGGCCGCCATCTCCCAGAGTCCATTGGACGGTCAGGTATGGGCCAGCAGTTATGAGACACGTGGGGCCTCATGGGATGGGGTGGAGAAAGCTCTCTTATTTTTATTCAATTATTTTAGGGGTTTTTTTGGGTAGGGGAGGGCACATATCCAGCTGTATCCAGGTCTTACTCCTGTCTTTGTGCTCAGAGATCAATCCTGGTGAGGCTTGGAGGACCATATGTGGTGCCAGGGATCATACCAGTGCTAGCATCATATAAGGCAAGTATCTTACCAACCTTTCAATCCATTTTTTGTTTATCTGCTTCTCATCACTCATTTAAACTCAAAAAGTTAAAATACCATCTCTACACGGATATTTTTAAAATTTAAAATTTAAAAATTCCCTACACTGCTGGTGGGAATGCCAACTGGTTCAGCCCTTTTGGAAAACAATATGGACGATTCTCAAAAAATTAGAAATTGAGCTCCCATTTGACCCAGCAATACCACTGCTGGGAATATATCCCAGAGAAGCAAAGAAGTATAGTCAAAATAACATCTGCACTTATATGTTCATCACAGCACTGTTTACAATAGTCAGAATCTGGAAAAAATCCGAGTGCCCTAGAACAGATGACTAGTAAAGAAACTTTGGTACATCTATACAATGGAATACTATGCAGCTGTTAGAAAAGATTGTTGGAATATTTCCCCTTTTCCAGCTGCCTTCTGGAGTTTTGTCACAGAAACCTTTTGTCACAGAAACCTAGCTGATCTTTGACCCGCAGATCTAAGGCGCTAGCCAGGCTTGATTTGACATTGTAGATTCCAGGCTGCAGCCCAGCCTGGTCTTTGGGATGTAAATCCGAGTGCTTTCAGCCCAATGGAGGCTTCCATTTTGGTTTTGTATCTTCTTTCCGGGGGTCCTAGATTAATGGCCTGCAGATACAAGAGAATTATGTTGCCTCAACGTTCTTCCTGTAAGATCTTTTGGTGCCTTTGGTGATGTCAATGTATTGCGCCCTTTGGAAGGGCCATGATCAATAGAGGGGGGGAAAGTGTTTAGAGGCGGGAAAGTGTATAGAGGTGGAAAGTGTATAGAGGGCGGAAAGGTGTAGAGAGGACGGAGAGTGTATAGAGGGAATACTGGAATAAACTGCAAGTGAGACCAACCATCATGGCTCCGGTCCTTCCTTCGCCTGCCACATCTTCGCCATCAACCTCCCCGGGGTGGGGGAAGTGGCTGGAGGCTACCGAACTCGGGTGGCGGGAGAGACAGCTGCTGCCCTAGGCCCTGTGCCTGGCTCGGTGCGGTGAGGCATCCCTTCCCTCGCCCGCGCCTTTTCTTTTTATTTTTATACAAAAGATGAAGTCATGACCTTTGCATATAAGTGGATCAACATGGAAAGTATCATGCTAAGTGAAATGAGTCAGAAAGAGAGAGACAGACATAGAAAGATTGCACTCATCTGTGGAATATAAAATAGCAGAGTAGGAGACTAATACCCAAGAATAGTAGAAATAAGTACCAGGACTTAGTAGAAATAAGTTCCATGACTTGGAAGCAGGCCTCACATTCTGGGGAAAAGGCAACTCAGATAGAGAAGGGAATACCAAGTAAAATGTGTTTGGAGACCACGCGCGGGAAAGGTGATAAGTGCTGAAAGTAGACTATAGACTTAACACGATGGCCACTCAACACCCCTATTGCAAACCACAACACCCAATTGTAGAGAGAGATTAAAGGGAATACCCTGCCACAGAGGCAGGGTGGGGTGGGGGGAGATGGGATTCGGGGGTGGGAGGGATACTGGATTTTATTGGTGGTGGAGAATGGGCACTGGTGAAAGGATGGGTTCTATAACATTGTATGAGGGAAACAGGAGCACAAAATGTGTAAATCTGTAGCTGTACCCTCACGGTGATTCACTAATTAAAAAACAAATAAATATATTTAAAAAAGAAAAATAAATAAAATTTAAATCTTTAGCCTTTGACACCTATATCATGAACTCGATTCTTTCTAATTTTCTGCTCAGAATAAACACTTTCATGTACAATAGAAAATATACAAACCACATATCATGTACTGAACACTTGAGTCTTAACATTCCTTAACTTGCATGTCCCACCAAATTTCACACCTCAGTTAATGGCAAGTCCATCTTCCTTATAGCATAGGGAGAAAATCCCTTATGTTTCAACCTGATTTTTCTTCACAACCATGTCATGTATATCAGCAAATCTGATTGGTTTTGTAAAAGAAAAATAAGCAGATTATCTGAAATCAAACCTCTTCTATTTACCTTGACTGTTACCATCATGGTTTAAATTTACTGTCAAGCAATAACTTTCTAGCTAGTCCTTCAGTCCCCATTCTTGCACCTTCTTTCCAGGTGTCATTTTTTTATACATTAGCCATAATGTGCATTTAAAAATATAACACTCTTCTGCTACATAAACTTGAGAGCCTTCTCAAATAATTTGGAATAAACAGTAATTTTATGGTTTAGCTTGCAAGGCACATATCTTCTGTTCTATGATATCCCTTTTCTCTCTGTTCTAGTCACTCAGATATCTTGCTGCCCTTCAAATTGAAGATTGCTGGTTCTTGCTTTAGAGCATACAAAAGTAGTATGACTGGGTTTCTCTTCCTTCAGTGACTGAATTTCTTACTTTTCTATTTCTTTCAGATTTTGTTCAAATGATGCCATCTCAAATTTAAAATCTTGCGTATTCTACTTAAATAAGCCTCTTTCCCATTGTACTTATTTTCTTTTGTATATTTCTGTAATATTTTAGTTTTCTATCTGTGTATCACAATGTAGCATAAGCTTTGTAGTAATAAGAACTCTATATTTATATTCAATGTTATTATTCCAGAGAGCACGGCAAGCTACCGAGAGTATCTCGCCTGCATAGCAGAGCCTAGCAAGCTACCCATGGCGTATTCAATATGCAACCGTAACAACAATTGGCCTCATTCACCTGTCACGGAAAGAGCCCCCAATACAGCAGCGTTAAGAAAGATGAGCAAATAGAGGCTGAAAAAATCTCAGGGACGAACTAGACTACCAAAACGAAGAAAGACTAAAATGATTGTCTGTACCTTCAACGCATGGACACTGGCATCAGAAGCATCCATCGAGGACCTGATGGTGCAAGCGCAGAAGATCAAGTATGACATCACTGGTCCGACCAAAACGAGGAGACATTAATCACATCACACCATTTTTGACACTGGAGAAGAATCGTTCCTAGTAACATGCGACAACAGAGGCATTGGTGGCATTGGTGTCCTTGTCAACACGAACTTGGCAATGAGCATCGATTCATTTGAATGCCTAACAACCCGACTTGGACGATTACGCTTGAATACATGTGGCTCACTGCCTGCAGTTTCTGTCTTCATCGTCTACGCACTGACTTTCGACTATGAAGAAAAAGAAAATGAGAAGTTCTACATGGAACTGGAGAAGTTCTATAAAGAAGACCACACTTTCTACAAGATCATTGTTGGTGATTTTAATGCCAAGATAGGTCTGAGGAGGTCACCGGAAGAACTCCACATTGGGACTCATGGCCTAGAATGGAATGATCAGGGTGAGAGACTGTCTGAATTCATCATGTCGACCAAGACCATCCATGGTAACTCACAGTTCCAGAAGGCCGAATCTAAATGCAGGACATGGGAGTCTCCCGGTGGACAGTTCCACAATGAAATTGACCACATCATATTCAATAGAAGCATTTGCTCGACCGATGTCACTGTTGTCCCGAAATTCCAAATGGGATCAGATCACCGTCTCCTTCGTGTGAAATTCCACTTCACAGAGTGGGGAGAAAAGTCTGCAAACTTTAAGTCTAAGAAGGCAACTCCCAGAATGACCACCAACTGGGAGCTCTTTGTCACTACCACAGCAATGTGGGAAGATGCCGTCCTTGACAACATCGAGCAGGAATATGATCGACTGGTTCAGCATCTCCATGTCTGTGCGAAGAATGCCAAGAGTGAGAAAGCCACAAACAGATGCCTGTCTTCGAAAACTCTCGAGTTCATTTGTCAACGTGGTTTGGCACGAGCCTCAGGCAACCTCAAGCTAAAGTCCGAGCTCACAAACTTGTGCAGAGATGCGATAAAGGAAGACCTCAAAGAGAGAAGAGCAGCAGTGTTGGCCAATGCAGCAGAAGCCGGGAAAAGTATTCACAACGCTCACCTGTCCTTCACCAACTACAAGACTGCCCTACTATGTCCCGATGAATCTATCACATCCTCCAGAAAGGCAATAGAGAAAATTATTCATGACTTCTACTTGGATCTCTTTGACAGCCATGTCTACCTGACCACATACCAAATTCTGCAGGATGGATATGTCGTTCCCAATGTTCTCCCTTCTGAAATCCGACACGCCATTTCGCTGGTAAAGATGCGAACAGCACCTGGTCCGGACAAGGTCAGACCCAAACACCTGAAGAATCTGCTGCCAGTACTCATCAATACACTGGCCAGACTCTTCACACGCTACCTGTCTGAATGCAAGGTTCCGTCCCAGTGGAAAACCAGTAGGACCGTTCTGTTGTACAAGAAGGGAGACATCCACGACATCGGCAACTATCGCCCAATCTGCCTGCTGTCTGTTGTCTACAAGTTGTTCACACGTGTCATCCTGAATAGAATAGGCAGAACACTAGATAAAGGACAACCATGCGAGCAAGCCAGTTTCCAAAGGGGATTCAGCACGATAGACCATACCACACAGTGACCAAACTCATTGAAGTTTCGCGATAGGTCAAGATGCCGCTCTGTCTAACATTCATGGACTTAAAGAAGGCCTTCGATTCTGTTGAGACTGAGGTGGTCATCGAAGCCCTGGTCAAACAGGGCATTCAAACTCAGTATACCAAAATCCTCCTAGAGCTGTATTGTGAATTCACCACCAGGATCTCACCATTCTTCAAGGAAGTGAACATTGATGTAAAGAAAGGGGTGTGGCACGGTGATACTATTTCACCAAAACTCTTCAGTGCCGCCCTTGAGAACATCATGCGATGACTGGAATGGAAGGAATGGGAGTGAAGATAGACGGTCGGCAATTACACCACCTCCACTTCACTGATAACATTGTTCTCGTAACACCAACCATTAGCCAAGCAGCACAAATGCTGGCTGACTTTGACCACGAGAGTGGAAAGGTCGGATTGCAGCTGAATCTCAACAAGACGATGTTCATGAAAAACGAACTGGTCCCTGAAACTCCATTTGCTCTCAATGGAACGAACATCTCCGAATGCAGCAGCTATGTGTACCTGGGTAGAGAAATCAACATGAGGAACGACTTGGTGGCAGAACTGGGCAGGAGGAAGAGAGCAGCGTGAAATGCATTCAAGAGTGTCAAAGAGGTGGTTAAGAGAACGAAGAACCTCAGACTCCGGGCACATCTTTTCGATTCCACCATTCTTCCTGCACTAACATATGCCTCAGAAACCTGGGCCCTCTGCAAAGAGGATGCTATTAGGGTATCCCAAAGAGGAATCGAAAGATCTATGCTAGAAATTTCATGTCTCACTCAAGTGAGAGAAGGAATCCGGAGTTCTGACCTCATCGACAGTCAAAAATCAGGGATGCTGTCTCCTTTGCCAAGGCATCAAAAATCAGATCGGCCAGTCATGTAATGGGATTCAGAGACGACCGCTGGACTAGCGCTGTTACCGACTGGATTCCACGGGATGTCAGAAGACTGCTTGGCCACCCACCAACTAGATGGTTAGATTTCTTGGTCAAACCTCTGAATGAACGATTTGAGGCTCTTCCTGTTCCTGGAGCGAGCAGATATCATTGGGCTGCACTAGCTCGCGACAGGGACAAATGGAGACGTTACTGGCTCCCGCTCGAGCAAATCGAAGATCAACGGGACTACAAGTGATACAAGTTAATACGTCATCATCAAGAATAGTACCTGGCACAGAAAATATATCTGCTGAACTAATGAAAATTGAATAATTTTTTTTATTTTTTTTTATTTTATTAAATCACTGTGTGGAAGATTACAATGCTTTCGGGTTTAGGTCTCAGTTATACAATGCTGAAACAACCATCCCTTCACCAGTGCCCATATACCACCACCAAATAAAAAAAAAAAACCACACAGTACACCTCCCATCCCGCCCCCCCACCCCATACCTTGTAACTGATAAGTTTCATTTTACATTCTTTTTACTTTGGTTACATTCAATATTTCAACACAAACCTCACTATTGTTGTTAGGAGTACCCCACTAGATTCAGACCTACTGTGAAGACAAATAAGGTCGCGCGGCCGCGGTAGCTTAGTTCTCAGGCTGGAGACATTCTGCGAGGAGTTGCCCATGCCGAGAGAGGTTTTGCTGGGTCTGGATTCACGCTTGTGCAGCTGCGGAGAGGCCGCACATGCGTGCGGCCCCCGGGATCACATCTCGGCGGTGGTCTGAAAATTGAATAATATAAAGCTCACTAATTGGAATAATATATGCTATCAATCATCATAAAACTTAAAGCTAAAACGTGCTACAGAACTTTTTTAGATCATTCACTACATGTTATGTAGTGAATAGGGCTATGTTAGCTTCCTTTTCTGTTTATGTCAAAATTTAAAAAAAATTTAAATGTTTCTCATAAAATGGAGTAATTTAAGAATACCTGGTGACATATTACGTCCATACTTATAATAGTTTACAGATACCTTTTGAGTATATTCATGAATATATATCTTTTGATTTACAGAGCTCTTCAAATATTTCGGTGATTTTTATTATTTTGTTAATTTTATTATTTGCATCTAATATATGTGTCATGTGCTACACATACATATTAATATGGAATTATACCATAAGAAAGCTCATACCATAAGAAATATTTTCACTTATGTTTATTCCAGCAGCTTCTAGCATGGTGTATTTGAATAATTTCTACCAATATATCAACCAACTAATAGATGAAAACAAATATTTGCTGAAAAGTAAGTTAACAAATGCATAAATAATACAATAGTGTCTCAGTATAATTTCAGTCAAATAGAAAGCTTTCTAAATTTAAATTTTATTCCCTGTAGAGCAAAAACCACAACTTTGATTATCTGCAGTCAGAAATAGGGCATATTTCAATGGGACATGCTGTAAGTTTTGGGAGAATGATGTAAATCTAAATTTGGACTCTAGTGAAGTTGTGCAACTCTATATATTAAATTAAAATCATTGAATTTAACACTTAAAGTGGGTATATTTTATATTGTTCCAATTATAAAATAATAAGTGTTTTATATGGTAATGTGGGATACCATATCACGGGTATTTCAAGGACAATACATATTAAAGACAATTCAGTAAAAATAAATTCATATTCTCTCTATTTACCTGGAATAAATGTTGAATAGCACAAGAGTACAATTTTTCAGAATTGTGCAAATAAATGAAAATGTTGACTACTATCATGGGGAGTAATTATAAATACCAACCCCTCTTCTATAAAATATTCTTATTATTTCATAAAAATCATATATATTTTAATCCCATAACAATTCCAATCAAATTTATACTTTTTTGTTAATGTATTACTCAAATATGCTGTTATTTATTTGTAAATAATAGTTTTATATAATTACATTTAAACTGAATTTAAGATGGGACCATTAAGGTCCATCACTGTATCACGGTCACTGTATCACTGTCATCCCATTGCTCATCTATTTGCTTAAATGGGCACCAGTAACATCTCCATTGTGAGATTTATTGTTACTGTTTTTGGCATATAGAATACGGCTCAGGTAGCTTGCCATGTTCTGCCATGTGGGCGAGATACTCGTAGCTTGCCAGGCTCTCGAGACGGACAGAGGACTTGAACACGGGTTGGCAACGTGCAGGGCAAACGCTATAGCGCCAGTCCCACAGTAACAGTAACATTATTTTAAATTATGTTTAATTATTACTCATTACATTTTTCTGTGTGTATAAAACGTTGGCAGTCATGTTGGCAGCTATGTGAAGAGCAACGGCTTTTCCAAACTGTCATTACATGAGCTGATATGAGTTTAGAAAAAAAAATCATTAATATATCAGCTGGAGCGATAGTGCAGCAGATAGGGCATTTGCCTTGCATGTGGCCGACCCCGGTTCAATCCCCGGCATCCCATATGGTCCTTTGAGCACCACCAGGAGTGATTCCTGAATGCATGAGCCAGGAGTAGCCCCTGAGCATTGCTGGTTGTGACCCAAAAAGCAAAAATTAAAAATCACGAATATAAATCATATTAAGTAAAAAGAGTTAAAGGGAAAAAATCTCATTGAGATAATGTAGAGATTCCCAGAACCCACTCTTTTAAGTTTTTGTGAGATAACTATTGACAGCAAGCACCACCATAGAATCCAAGAATATCTCAACGTGCTTTTGAATATTGTTACTATGCTCCATCTATAAACACCAATGTCCCCAAGAATATGGAAAATAATAAAAATAACTGTGAAACCTATCAGAATCTGGCATTTGCTGCATTGCTATGTAGACAGTGAGAAACAGTGAGTATTGCAGTATACCAACCAGAATAAGTAGATTCAGTATGAAACTGCCGATTGCTGTTCAGCATGCCCTGATTTGTTACCTTAATGAAATTCTAGATTTGTGTATCTTATTTGGTGATTTCTCAAGTTTCATTTAGGATAGATTGATCTTAAAGTTCGTCAAATGTAAAATCTCAATTTTGAAACTGGTACCTAATTTTTAAAGAGGTGGACAATTTAAAGAACATAAACAGAAAACAACAAAATATATTGGAGATCTATTAAACAACTGTATGTTTTGATTTTAACATGTGTTCTAAATAAGTTTTAGATGGTCAAATAAAAATATGACATTTTTTCTGATATTTCTATTTATATTAAGAATAACAGTTAAGTTTTCACTATGCAAAGTTTAGGTTTTATTTTTTAAAGACATATCAATGTTCTATATAGATGCTTACTTACCTGTTACATAGTTTTCACTTGGTATTTGAAAGCTTTTTCTGTGTTATGATCTACAATCTATTTTGCAATCTAAACTTTTCCATGTGCATTTTCTAAAAGAATTACTTAAATAGCACTTATTTATGTTAGAGGGGATAAAGTCCCACATTTCATATTTTAAGACAACTTTATTTGAAGTAATTTCTCATGGAGTAATTCATTTAATTTTTAAAACATAGAGACTAATGGCATATTTCTCCCCTTCTTCCTTCTATATTCTTCCATGCGCACATACTTATAAGGACACACATGCACACATCAACACCACCAACATTATAATATTTGCAAATAAGTTTAGTTTTTACAATTTGTAAACTTCCATTTCAGGAATATACACTTTTTACAGCTTTGTATTTTGGTCGTACCCAGCTGTGCACAGGGCTTTCTTCTGGCTCTGTACTCAGGCATCATTTCTGACAGGCTTGGAAGACCATATGTGGTGTTAACAATTGAACCTGATTTGGCTGAGGGTAAGGCAAATGTTTTACCTATTGTACTGCATCTCCTGTCCAAGCAGCATACATTTTTATGTCTAAGAAAGTAAAATGTATCTTGAGTAAAATATATCTTGTCATTTAAAGAAAAAAAATTAAACTCTCTTAATTATAGGGAAGATATGAAAATTTACCATTGAATATTTATGAGAGAAAAAGATTGCTCAAACATTTGCAGTTTTTGCCCCCTAGTGAGATGGTTGTTGTTAATTTCCTTTATTATTTACTCTAAAAAGACATTCAATTTTCTCTCCAACTCAAAAGGAAACACACAGCATTGTAATTACTTGAACTATAATAAAGTCATTAGTCATTATACAGAAAAGGTGAACAGAATTTTTACAGTGCTCTCACATGGTCATGTGAGTTTTCAAGGTTGTTTTGCATTGGCCAAATTCCAGCCATGGCAGTATCATCTGTTGCTAAAAAGTTTCTCTCCTTTCAGTTAAATTTAATAATAGAAGACAAATATATATTTTAAAACATTTTACTGGATAAAATATTACTAAATGTGTCAAAAATTGGGGGAAGATATGTAACTTGAAACAGAAAGAAAAGTTTTCCAATTATGCACTTTGCATATTTGTATTAAAAGGATATAAATGATGAAATTTTGCATTGTTCTCAGCATGTCCTATGTAGCACAACATGCTTGAAATTTGATCTTTGTGTTAGCTTGGCTACTCAGAGATGAAGATATGAATAAGAGATGCTCATATACAGCAGATGCTATTTAACAGACACCTGAAGAAAAGACTTTTGCAAAAAAAAAAATCTACCAAATGATTTGTATTCAACAGGTTTTTCTTAGCTTTGCATTTTGTTTGGGGCACCCAAATAATGTAAGGTCATGCCATAGCTTCGGGAATTAATGAAATTGGTTTGATAAAATATAGCATCTCTAGTCCTTCATTCCCCAAACAAGAAAGTAGATAATTTGTCTTTAGATAAGAAAAAAATTTTGAGTTGCAATTGTGAGAAACTTCCATGGAATTATTTCATATATAGTATATAAATTCTACCAGAACTTAAAGAAGAATTAATGTATTTCATGAAATGAAGCTTAATTTTAATGGAATTTAGATAAAAAACAGTGCCTATGTTAGGACTGTCAGACTTATTTTTGCTATCTTTGCTAAGGTGGTAACACATTTCCAAGAATTAACACTAACCCAACTGTATTGGAACAATTTTCAAATCTAGATATTATTTAAGAAATGCATGAATTTGTTATAATGAAATGATTAACTGCAGCAAGAAATCTTATATGACTTGATTTGATTTTAATCCAAATGAAAAACTAAAAACACCAAGCTAGGGGCTGGAGCAATACCACAGCGGGTAGGGCATTTGGCTTACACGAGGCAGACCCGGGTTTGAATCTCGGCATACCATATGGTCCTCCAAGAACCGCCAGGAGTATTTCCTGACTGCATGAGCCAGGAGTAACCCCTGTGCAACGCCGGGTATGACCCAGAAAGAAAAACACCAAACTAAAGCCTTCAGTTTTACATGAAACTTAGGTATTTAATCCAAGCCATTGTTTAACGCCCTGTGATCATAAAAATCCATAGAATTGCTACTAAGGATAGATACCCAGATAATACCTAAGAAGTACTGAATCTAAAACAAGGAATGTAGGATAACATGGATTTTGTCTTTTTAGCCTTGCCACAGGGAAGTTAGTTTACCTTAAAGCAGGAATACAGTTAATATTATGCTTTGTAACTTGGGAGCTGATTGACTCCAATAATATTTACTCCTGGGCATCTGCTTTCTCAACTCAGTTGCCCTTAGTTCCTACCACCCCACAAGCAGGGTCCCAACGAGGGACAGAATGGACCCAGGGCAAGCTGTGAGCTACCCTGTCATCAAAATGGGCCAGGTCAAAGCGCCACAATACTCAGCTTTAAGTTGAGAGCATTGTATAGATAAATGCTGTCATGATCCAAAAGTAATGACGAGACTAGGATCCTGCAGGGGTTAGGAAGACTAACCTGGCCTGAGGACTGTGGTCTGGAATATATAGTGAATGTCCTCAGAAAGAACCAAACTTTAAGTTTGATATATCTCTTACTGTGCTTATACAGAATGACATTGCTAGAAATACTTGAAGTAGATTTACTACAACTATTTAAATGGATTACTAGCTGAGGAAGGGACACACCCTTGTTTGGATCCCACCTTGAGTGGATCTCCTAGTAATCTGGAGTAATCACCTTAAGGCTGGAGCAATAGCACAGTGGTATGGCATTTGCCTTGCACCTGGCTGACCCAGGTTTGATTCCTCTGCCCCTCTCGGAAAGGCTGGCAAGCTACCAAGAGTATCTCACCTGCACGACAGAGCCTGACAAGCTACCCGTGGCATATTCTATATGCCAAAAGTAATAACAACAAGTCTCAAAATGGAGATGTTACTGGTGCCCGCTCGAGCAAATCAATGAGCAACGGGATGACAGTGACAGTGACAATGAATCTCCTTAGATGAGATTTTGTTAATGTCCTGGAGGAGTGGTCTTATCCCTCTTTGTTGATTTGTTAATGTTCAACCCACCTTAGTGTCACCACCTTATGTGATTGCTATATAAACTAAGACTGTGGAAGAAGACTCAAAGAGAGAAGACACAGAAAGAAGGAAGAAGACACAGAAGCAGCAGAGAAGACACAGAAGTGAGAGAGAAGACACAGAAGCAAGAGAGAAGACACAGAAGCAGAGACAGAGAGAGGTTGGAAGAGACCAGAGGAGAGACTACAGAGACAGAGATAGAGAGACAGACAGAAGAGAGCACAGTGGCACACACAGAAGCAGAGCACAAGGAGGAACCATCCCGATCCAGTCCATACACAGCGGCTTGAGAGCGGAGTGGCAAGAGAGAGTGCCACCCTGAAAGCCTGCGAACAACACACATCACATCACCCTCTCCTGCGTGTGTGCATTTGTATTTTTTTACAAAGGAACACTGATTTTTAATTTTTAATTTTATCTAATCTTTACTGATTTATCACTCATTAATAATACAATAGAATTTCAGAGTTATAAATTGATATTGCTATATGTGTATAACAGTCTTTATACCCATCACCAAATTCCCACTGTTTTACCAATACTAATGTCACTCCTCTGCTCATTTATCTAACACCTTTTCCCATTTTTTTCTGCAACCACTGGTTTTTACCAGGTATAGGACATAGTCTTTTTTTTCCATTTATTTTGTTTGAGATCTAAATATACTACATATTAATGAAAGCACTAAGTTATTGTCTTTCACTTCTTACTTTATTTAAAATAATCATTTTGTCTTCCATACAATTTCTTAAAAGCATTATTTTAAATTTCTAGTTTCTGTATCACTGTCATCCTGTTGCTCATTGATTTGCTGGTGCGGGCATCAGAATCGTCTCCATTGTGAGACTTGTTACTGTTTTTGGCATATCGAATACGCCATGGGTAGCTTGCCAGGCTCTGCCGTGTGTGCGAGATACTATCTGTAGCTTGCCAAGATCTCCGAGAGGAGCGGAGAAATCGAACCTGGGTCGATTGTGTGCAAGGCAAATGCTCTGCCCGCTGTGCTATTGCTTTGGGTCCAAATTTCTAATTTATATATATATTTATTATTTCGTCCTTATTAATACTCCACTGAATATATATTATGTAGATTCTATATAAAGATCTGTTGATATGAATTCATTTTTTTTCAAAATTTAGGATACATAGAACAATGAATACACACGTTCAAATAGATTTTAAGTGATGCAGTTGCTTAAAATAGTACTCACACATATAAGGACACACATGACTTATTTTTCTGAGAGCACAAAAAACACACTCTGACTTAGTGCTTATCAAAATTAATCATAGCATCACACCATGGGTTACTGTACAAGTCTGTTGAAATTTTTTTGTCTCTGCAATGACTGTCAGGTATTGGTAAACAAAAGGCTTCCAGTAGCTACAAAGAACAGATGTTACTTGGTACACATGACTATAATCACCAGTCACTCATCAAACTGCTTGAACTTTGGTTTCATATCAGCTGACAGAAACCAAATTCTGTGAACTCAAATTTGTTCAATGATGTGGGACTCTAACATTAGAAATGAACCAGAGTGTTAGAACACCTATATAGGGAGGATTTGGTTAGAAATAGCAATAGATAGCAGCACTCTATCACTGGAACTTCTGAGAAAAGTATTTTATCTTCTGCATAATGTAAGTCAGAGAACAAGCCCACTTCTTACTGGAAATGTTTTGGAATGCCACACTGAATTGCATAAGGATTATTATTAGGTTTGGATAAGCACGTCAGTCTCTCAAGATATGGGCCAGACAGGGCCCACCTTCAGTATAGCAACAGCTCTCCACCATAATGGTAATGCTATTTGTACTCATATTTTCATAATATTCACTACTCACACTAGCTAAAACATTGATTAAATCTAAATTTTCAACAAATCACTGGTGAGGTTACTTAGAATTTTGGCTTTATAGCCGCATCTATGACTTCAGTTGCCAACTAGGCTCACACAAATATAAACCCACAGCACTAGTTCTGTTCTACAAATACGAGCTTCTGGTCATAACTCAGACAAGCGCATACCAGAATCTCTACCCTTAGTATGTGTAGAAGCTAGAACATTCAGGAATAATGAATAAAATGGACTAATTCAGTTTCATTAAAAGAGGGGAACCAAACTCCAGGAAGGTCTTTAAGAAAACCAAACATTCAAAAACTGCCTGAGAAAGATTTCAAAGCCTTAGAAATGGTGAATGAAAATATGAAATTAAGAAATCAGCCAAAGACATCACCAACAGTCTTGCTAAAAAATTCAGCTACTCATCCATAAATGGTCTGAAGGGTAAAATAACTGAGCTGAAAACAAACAAAAACCCAACAAAATCCATTACTCCGACTTGGCAATGGAAAGGAAGAAGAGGAAACTCAAATTAAGACTTAAAAAACAGGAGTGGAGTGATAGCACAGAGGATAGGGTGTTTGCCTTGTATGTGGCTGACCCAGGTTCAATTCCCAGCATCCCATAGGTCCCCCAAGCACCACCAGGAGTAATTCCTGACTACAAACCCAGGAGTAACCTCTGAGCATAGCTGGGTGTGACCCAAGAAGAAAAAAAAAAGACTTAAAGAGCAAATTAAATAACACCATCTGTAAAGAATAAAAGAAAAAGCATAAAGATAACACAGATATTTGGGACCTTTTTTTTAAGAGAACCAATGTCCACGTCATAGGCGTTCAAAAAGGAGAGAGAAACACAGAGTAGAGAAGAATTTTTGGTGGAGGAAATAATAGCTGAGCACTTCTTGAATCTCAGCAGACAGCTATACATCCGGTCTAGAATTCACAATAAAGTCCAAACAAAATAATCCCCAAAAGAAGAACAACAGGACACATTGTACACAAAATAGTATGAACTAAAAAGAAAAATTCCAAATAAAAGTAAGAAAAAAAGACAAAGAATGATATGTTAAGAAAACACCTTGAAATCACACTGGATTTTTCTAATGAAACTCTAAATATAAGAATGGAATGGCACCATTAAAAAAATAAGTCTTGGGGCTGGAGGAATAGCACAGCGGGTAGGGCATTTGCCTTGCACGCGGCCGACCCAGGTTCGAATCCCAGGATCCCATATGGTCCCCTGAGCACCGCCAGGGGTGATTCCTGAGTACAGAGCCAGGAGTAACCACTGTGCATCACCGGGTGTGACCCCTAAAAAGCAAAAAAATAAAATAAATTAAAAAATAAAAAAAATTATCTTGGGGCTGGAGCAATAGCACATCAGGTAGTGTGTTTGCCTTGCATGCGGCCGATGCAGGTTCAATTCCCAGCATCCTGTATGGTCCACTGAGCACCGACAGGAGTAATTCCTGAGTGAAGAGCCAGGAGTAACCCTGTGCATTGCCGGGTGTGACCCAAAAAGCAAATATGTATGTATATACACATATACATACATATATATCATGAATGTAAAATGAGGGAAATAAGTAAAGCAGTAAGAGAGGACTCTCAAAGTGAACTCTAGACTAATAACTTCAAATGAAAAAAAGGGAAAAATGCTTAAATTTGCATATGCAATACACACAGAAATTCTAAGTAAAATTACTCAGATTATACTTGCAAGAGGCAAAGAATACAGATCATTACATTAGGGGACAGCATTAAAGTGCAAGAGGACAAAATACAGAAAAGCTAAATAAATTCAAACTAAAAAACACCTTTGATATATTTAACAAAAACAAAATTAATTACTTTATATCAGTAATTTCTATAAATTTCAGTGAATTAAACTCTCCAATCAATTGGATGTAACAGAAATGAAAATCAAGCCTTGTTATGCTTAGAAAAAAATGTCACTTGAACTCTCATGATAAACTCAGGTTTGAAGTAAAAATTGTAATCAAAAGTACAAGTAAATGGTAGCTTAAAAAGATGAATGGGGGGACTGGAGCGATAGCATAGCGGGGAGGGCGTTTGCCTTGCACGTGACCGACCCGGGTTCGATTCCCAGCATGGTCCTCTGAGCACCGCCAGGAGTAATTCCTGAGTGCATGAGCCAGGAGTAACCCCTATGCATCGCCGGGTGTGACCCCCCCCAAAAAGAAAAGATGAATTGGCCATAATTTTATCCTACAAAGTAGAGTTCAAACTGAGTAAGGTAATAAGATATAGGAATGGTTGTTATATACTGATTACATCAAAGAAGACTCTTATCAACATATATGATCGAAAAACAGGGACAGCAAATTTCTAAAATCAATTACTAAGATACTGAAGGCGATTTATCTAAGGCAATAAAATAGTAGGACAATTTAACACTCCATATTCATCACTGATCAAAAAAAATGATTAAGAAATTAGAGCACCAAATGAGGAATTAGAAGAACTGAGATCAATACACATTCACAGAAATCTCTATTCATAAAATACAAGTACAGATTTTTTCCCAGAACTCATAGATAATTTTCCCAGACATAACAATCTAGAACATAAAGCAAGTATACATGAAGTCATGTATAAAAAAATCACATCGTCTTTCAGACCATGATGCTATTGAGACAGAAATTAATCATAAGAATTCCATCAAAACGTTTTTTTGCCTTTTTGGTATATATTCCCAGGAGTGGTATTGCTAGGTCAAATGGAAGCTCAATTTCTAATTTTTTGAGAAGCATCTATACTCTTTTCCAAAAGGGCTGAACCAGTGGACATTCCCACCAGCAGTGTAGGAGGGTCCCTTTATCCCCACATCCACACCAACAGTGGTTGCTTTTATTCTTTTAGATGTGTGCCAGTCTCTGTGGTGTGAGGTGGTATCTCATAGTTGTTTTGATATGCATCTCTCTGATGATTAGTGATGAAGAGCATTTTTCCATGTGGCTTTTTGCTATTTGTATTTCTTTCTTGAGAAATTTTCTATTCATTTCATCCCCCGATTTTTTCATGGGGTTGGATATTTTCTTCTTGCAGATTCTAATCAGTGCCTTGTATATCCTTGATATTAACCCCTTAGCAGATGGGTATTAGGTGAATATTCTTTCCCATTCTGTAGATTGTCTTTGTATTGTGGTCAATGTATCCTTTGCTCCACTTCACATTTCTTGCTCCCTTATCAAAGATTAGATGTTCATACATTTGGGGTTGTGTGTAGGGATATTCCACCTTGCTCCGTTGGTCTGTGGCTCTAGCTTTGTTCCAGTACCATGCTGTTTTAATTGTTACTGCTTTGTACTAGAGTTTGAGGTTGGGGGAAAAAGTATAGTCGAAATGACATGTGTGCTCAAATGTTTATTACAGCACAGTTTACAATAGCCAGAATCTGAAAAAAAAAAAACCCGAGTGCCCGAGAACAGAGGACTGGTTAATGAAACTTTGATACATCTACACAATGGAAAACTAAGGACAGACGCAGAATTATTATAGCCACAAAAAAGAAACAAAACTTCACACACTGAGGAAATAATTTCAATACAGATTTCTCTAGCAAAATTCTATAAACAAGAAGAAAGGGATAGCATACAAAGTATCAAGTCAATGAACTTTCAACCAAGAATCTTGTACCCTAAAAGATTATCAGTTAGAATGGATATATGGATGAAAAGATTATACAAAAATAACAGAACTAAGCCCCCGAGCCCTGCTGGTTGTGGCCTTCAAATCAAAAACAAACTAGCAAAACCAAAGGTGCGGCTTTTCTGGGGCGGAGGAAGAAATTAAGTGATAGCCTTCCACACTCATGTAAAGTAAGCTGTGTGTTCTTCAGACAAGAGCCATATGGGTTGGGGCGATAGTTGAAAGGGCTGAAATATGTGTTGTGCATGGGGGAACCGCAGGTTGGACCCCAGCACTGCATGGGGCCAGGAGTGACCCTCAGGTGCAGACCAGCCTCTGAGCAGCAGCCAGTATGACCCCCCACTCTGAAAAAGGAGGGAAGTCCTGTCCCATCACACATGCTTTCATTTGGATTTTTTTCTTTTGTTCTTTCTCTTTCTGTTTTCTTTTCTCTTTTTTTCTTTGTTGTTCATGATTGATTTTCAGTCATACAATGTTCTAACACCTATCCCTTCACCAGTGTACATTTCCCACCACCAATGTCCCTAGAATCCCTCCTTCTACCCCCCACCCCCAGTCGGCCTCTATGACAGACACTTTTCTTCTCTCTCTCTCTCTCTCTTTCTCTCTCTCTCTCGTCTTTTAAAATAATTTAATTTTAATGAATCATTGTGAGATGCATTTACAGACTTACAGACTTTCATGGGCTGGAGCGTAGCACAGTGGGTAAGGTGTTTGCCTTGCATGCAGCCGACCTGGGTTCGATTCCTCCACCCCTCTTGGAGAGCTCGGCAAGCTACTGAGAGTATGTCGCCCGCAGGACAGAGTCTGGCAAGCTACCCATGGCATATTTGATATGCCAAAAACAGTAACAATAAGTCTCACAATGGAAACGTTACTTGTGCCTGCTCAAGCAAATCGATGAGCAACAGGATGACAGTGACAGTGACTAGGACTTGAAGACATAATTGGATTCTAACGCAAAGCTGTCAAGGTGACAGGAAGGCGGCATTTAAAAAACATCAAACATATGCACGCAACAAAACTCCACCAATAGATATGGCAGCAAAGCTCTTAATTTCAACATTTCTCTGACTATCAATGGACTTAACTAACCCATAAAATGACACAGGGTAGTAGGACTGAATATGGAAAAAATCCAATCATCTCTTACAGGAGAAAGCTAATGCTTCCACAATAAAGACAGGCTCAGAGTGAATGGTTGGAAGACAGTTATACAGGCTAATGGCAAAAAGACAAAATCAAGAACAGCCTGACGAAATAGCATTCAACTAAAGAAGATAGTAAAGTATAGGAAACAGAATTACTTCCCGGTTAAGGGATCAATAGATCATAAGAACTTAAGTCTCATAAAAATATATGGACCAACTGAAGGAGCATCATAGTTTGCAGACCAACTTCTAGTAGACCTTAGAAAATACATCTATGTCAACACTATAGTAGTAGGAGACTTCAATACACTGCTCTAGTTATTGGAGAGCTAAGCCAGAATATATATCAATTAAAAATCAAGAGTCTTAAATGAGGATCTGAAACACTGGATGTAATAGTAATAATTATTATTATTATTATTAATACATGGGACTGGATAGATAGCATAGCAAGTTGGGTGTTTGCTTTGCACATGGCCAACCCAGTTTGATTCCTCTGTCCCTCTCAGAGAGCCCAGCAAGCTACCGAGAGTATCTCGCCCACACGGCAGAGCCTGGAAAGCTACCCATGTTGTATTCGATATGCTAAAAACAATAATGACAAATCTCACAATTGAGACATTACTGGTGTCCGCTTGAACAAATTGATGAACAACAGGATGACAATGCTACAGTGCTAATATTTATAATCGATTTGCTCGAGCAATAAGGTCTCTGTTGTGAGATCTTGTTGTTAATGTTTTTGGCATATTGAATATGCCATGGGTCAACCAAATCAGTAGTTGATTCTTTGGAAAAGTAAATAACATTGGAGGATATTATGCCACCAAGCTCAAGAGGCTTAAAAAAAAGAAAAAAATTATTAGAATCATATAAATTCCCAATATTAAACCAAGGGGAAAT